>NW_026057580.1:37011281-37207742 GCF_023721935.1 Panthera uncia | reverse complement strand
TGACACAGTAGGAGAGGTATTTTTATATCTTGATGATTAAAATAATATCTAAGGAATGTATTTCTTTAAACTATATTGAAGAGCAATTTGATTTATCTGAAAAAGATCTCTGCCAATGTTTTTTTTCAAGTGAAAGCTACTCAAATGGAGTCTCAGAAAACAGCATAAAGATTTTTAGGGAATGATGCTACCTTAAAAATGAACCCGGCCATAGGGTATGGGCAACTCTAGAATAGAACTTGTTAAACAACATTTGGAAAAAAAGAATTCAGATGCCAAGGCAGCCGGTTAATCTATGTCAACCTTCTGTGCATAGCTAAAAATGCCCATTGTTTTGTACTTTCTCATAGAAATTATTTTTCTTTATTCTTAATAATTTTTAAGTTTTTTAATGTTATTTTTGAGAGAGGGAGAGAGAAAGGGAGAGCAGGGGAGGGGCAGAGAGAGAGAGAATCCCGAGCAGGCTCCAAGCTGTCAGCATAAAGCCTAACGTAGGGCTTGAACTCACCAACCATGAGATCATGACCTAAGCTGAATGAAATTAAGAGTTGGACACTCAACTGACTGAGCCACCCAGGTGCCCCTAGAACTTATTTTTCAAAAACCATTGATCATAGTTGGGTACTCATCTCATTATTTCTATGCTCTTTCTTCCTCTGGGAACATTTTGACCCATGACTTAAACAAATGAGATGTCTTCTTTATGCTACTTCTGTTGCTTTTCATACTTATAATTGGACTATGGAAAGTCTTACACAATTACCCCAGAGAACTATTCCATACTATACAGAATGGAAAGATAAAGTGATTTTAAACATCTCCACATTGTACCACAGTGCGCCTACACACGCACATAGAGTCATTCGTGTTTTGACTGTGTGGTTACAAAGTAAGCATAGCCAAAATAGGTAATGCCATATGCTTGCAATTGGGTAAAATCTTCCTATAGATGGAACTCGGTTGCAAAGTACCTTTGTGTCTCCAAAATCACTAACTGCAGTTCCTTACACTATCAAATGTATATTTGTTGATTAAGAAATTATTGGGAAATTATTGCAGTTGCAGAATATGGATTACCTCTTTTACATTATGTTTGTTTAGTCCTGTTCTTACTTTTTTATCCAGGATTGATTCTGCACACAGAATGGCCAACCATGCAGCATAATTTAGGATACAAATTATGTGAAAGAGAATAAAGGTTCAAGAATCTAGTCTTTTCCCATTAATCTAGCAGCATAAATTACAGAGCCATAGCTATGCCTGTTAAACTTTTACTCCCCTTAGAAAGGAAAAAAGTGACTTCCTGAGTGAATGTGACATATATCCAAATAGTTTTGATGGAGAGACAGTACTAGGGGCAAGAAATGACCTGAGAGTGGTAGACTTCAAGGCAATAAGATTCTTGGCTTTTAGCAATGGCTGTAAAGTAGAAGGACATCACATACATGAAAACAGGGGACTCTAAAGATATAAGTTCTCTTGGAAGAAAAACTACCAGCTGCACGGTTTAAAGCTGACCATATTTGTGATTTCAAGGGAAGTATAAACATAATTTTTAGTAAGTCTTACATTTTTCTTTTATACAAACTTTGACTTAAGAAGGTCTTGATCTTCTTTATTTTAGCTTCCAACCTTCATTAATTTCAAAAACATTCATAAAACATGCTGATTAGTTTACCTGCCAAAATTGTTAGTGATGGATTTAGTGGTGTAGGCATCGATGGCTGTGGCTGGCCTGTTATCACTCTGCTCCACATGTCTTCCTATTCCAGGACTCAGGCTAATGACAACACACAGAATGGAAAAAACTGTTACAAATCATATGTCTGATAAGGGGCTCATATCTAGAATATATAAAGAATTCCCATGACTCAACAATAATAAAAGAAATAACCCTATTAAAAAATGGCAAAAATATGAAAAAACATTTCTCCAAAGAAGATCACAAATGGCCAATAAACAAACAAATGAAAGGATGACAAACGTCATTATCTATCATGGAAATGCAAATCAAAGTCACAATGAGATAGTACTTCACATCTGCGAGAATGGCTATAATCAAAAAGACAGATAATGACAATTGTTGGCGAGGATGTAGAGACATTGGAATCCTTATATACTGCTGATAAGAATGCAAAATAATGCAGCTGCTTTTGAAAATAGTCTGGCTATTCAAATGTTAAGCATAGAGTTGCCATCTGGCCCAGAAATTCCACTCCTGGGTATATATCCAAGAGAAATGAAAACATGTTCACACAAAAACTTGTACACAAGTGTTGATAGAAGTGTTATTCATTAATAGCCAAAAGTAGAAACAGCTGAAATTTCCATCAATTCATGAATGGATTAAAAATGTGGTATATCAATATAATGAAATACTATTCAGGAATAAAAAGAAATGAACTACTCACACATGCTAAAACACGGATGAATCTCGAAAACCTTAAAATCATATTGTATGATTCAATTTATATGAAATGTTCAGAATATGCAAATACATAGAAACAGAAAGTAGATTGGTGGCTGCCTAAGGCTGGGGATGGAAAAAGTGGGATGGAAGGAAATAAAGAAGAACTGCTAATGGGTACAGGATTCCTTTTTGGATGATGGAACTGTTCTAAAATTGATTTTGGTTATAGTTGCACAACCCTGAATATACTAAAATGTTCTGAATTGTACACTTTATCGTGTGTGTGTTTGTTTTGTTTTGAGAGAGAAAGGGCACAAGTGAGTGAAGGGCAGAGAGAGAGAGAGAGAGAGAGAGAGAGAGAGAGAGAGAGAGAATCCCACTAGGGGCAGAGAGAGAGATAGAGAAGCAGGGCTCACCTAAAGCGGGGCTTGAGTTCACCCAATGCCGGGACTCGAGCTCATCCAAAGCAGGGCACAAGCTCACCCTATGCAGGACTCAAACTCACAAATCATGAGATCATGACCTCAGCTGAGGTCAGATGCTTAACCAACTGAGCTACTCCAGAGCCCTGTGTTTGTGCACTCTTAATCCCCTTTATTTATTTCATCCATCCCCTGCCCTCCTTCCCCTCTTGCAACCACAGTTGTATTTAAGAGTCTGGTTTTGGTTTGCCTCTTTTTTCCCTTGTTTGTTTATTTTATTTCTTAAATTATCCATACAAGTGAAATCATATGGTATTTGTCTTTCTCTGCTCGACTTATTTCACTTATCATTATACCCTCCAGGTCCATCTATGTTGTAAATGGCAAGATATCATTTTTTATGGCTGAGTAGTATTCCATTATATATTTAAGTGTATATGTACATGCACCACTTTTTATCCATTCATCTGTGGTGGAACACTTGGGTTGCTTCCATGTGTTGGCTATTATAAGTAATGCTTCAATAAGCATAGCAGTCTATATATCTTTTCGAATTAATGTTTGTTCATTTTGTTTTGTTTTGTTTTTGTATTCTCCAGGTAAATAGCCACGAGTGGAATTACTGGATCATATTGTATTTATACTTTTAATATTTTGAAGAATCTTCACACTGTTTTTGACAGGGACTATACCAATTTGCATTCCTAAAAACAGTGGATGAGGTTCCTTTTTCTCCACATCCTCATCACCACTTGTTGTTTCTTGTGTTTTTCATATTAGCCATTGTGACAAGTGTAAGGTAATACCTCGTTGTAGTTTTTTTTTTTAATATTTATTTATTTTTGAGAGGGAGAGACAGAGTACAAGCAGGGGAGCAGGGAGAGAGAGGGAGGCAGAGAACCTGAAGTAGGCTCCAGGGTCTGAGCTGTCAGAACAGAGCCCAAAGTGGGGCTCAAACCCACAAACCGTGAGATCATGACCTGAGCCGAAGTCAGACATTCAATCAATGGAGCCACCCAGGCACCCCTCATTGTAGTTTTGACTTGCATTTCCCTGATAATTAATGACATTGAGCACCATGTCATGTATCTGTTGGCCATCTATATGTCCTCTTTGGAAAAAAAAAAATGTCTATTTAAGTCCTCTGCCCACTTTTTATTCAGATTATTATTATTTTTTTTTGGTATTGAGTTGTATAAGTTCTTTATATATTTTGGATATTAACCCTTTATTGGATTGTCATTTATAACTATCTTCTCCCATTTAGTAGGTTGCCTTCTTGTTTTGTTGATGGTTTCCTTCACTGTGCAAAAGTTTTTTAGTTTGGCACCATCCCAATAGTTTAATTTTGCTTTTGTTTTCCTTGCCCAAGGAGACATATCTAAAAAAACATTTCTATGGTCAGTGTCAAAGAAATTACTGTCTATGTTTTCCTCTAGGAGTTTTATGGTCTTGGGTTTCACATTTATGTCTTTAATCTATTTTGAGTTTATTTTTGTGTATGGTGTAAGAAAGTGGTCCAGTTTCTTGCTTTTGCATATAGCTGTCCAGTTCTCCCAGCATTATTTGTTGAAGAGATTGTCTTTTCCCATTGCATATTCTTGCCTCCTTTGTCATAGATTAATTGACTATATAAGTGTGGGTTATTTCTGAACTGTCAACTCTGTTCCATTGATCTATGTGTTTATTTTTGTGCCAGTGCCATACTGTTTTGATGACTACAGCTTTGTAATGTATCTTGAAATCTACTATTATAATACCTCTAGCTTTGTTCTTCCTTTTCAAGATTGCTTTAGTGATTCAGGGTCTTCTGCAGTTCCATACAAATTTTAGTATTATTTCTTCCATTTCTTTGAAAAATCCTGTTGGTATTTTAATAGAGATTGCATTAACTCTGTAGATCACTTTGGGTAGTATGAACATTTTATTTTTATTTTTATTTTTATTTTTTAACGTTTATTTATTTTTGAGACAGAGAGAGACAGAGCATGAACGGGGGAGGGGCAGAGAGAGAGGGAGACACAGAATCGGAAGCAGGCTCCAGGCTCTGAGCCATCAGCGCAGTGCCCGACGCGGGGCTCGAACTCACGGACCACGAGATCGTGACCTGAGCTGAAGTCGGACACTTAACCGACTGAGCCACCCAGGCGCCCCTTACCAATACTAGTTCTTCCAATCCATGAGCATGAAATATCTTTCCATTTGTTTGTGTCATCTTCAATTTCTTTCATCAGTGTTTTGTAGTTTTCAGAGTACAGGTCTTTCACCTTTTTTAGTTAAGTTTATTCCTAGGTATTTTATTATTTTGAATTGTACACTTTAAATAGGTGAATTTTACACCTATGTATGGATTACATCTCAGTAAAGCTGTTATTAAAAACATATAATAGGGGCAATTTAACTCAAAATTTTAAACAGCATATGTGAACAAATTGAAAGAACAGTTGCAGAAGCTGATCAAGTAGTTTTGCCAGTAAAGTCTCAGGCTGTCAATGGACTATTGGTAACCCATGCCTCTGGTCAATTAGACGAGAGGATTAAATGGAGAAAGAAGGTGTCTTCAACAAAAGACACTGCAGTCTTATTTGCATACTTGAATAGCTGTCTAAAGATAACTTGTTTAAGACTCAGGATATGGATAAGGAATATCCTACCAACATCAAAGTGGATCTAGAGCATCATTTATCATATGAATCTTTCATTCCATAAATACAAAGTGAAATCACAAGGTTAATAGGACAATCTTACTCTCAAAATCTTTGGCACAAAAATTGACTAAAGAATCCAGGAATCTCATTTAGATCAGAGAGTATCTGACTCTTGATTTCAGCTCAGGTCATGATTACATGGTTCACTACACTGTGCTGTGCTGACAGCATAAGCCGGCTTGGGATCCTCTCCCACTCTCTCTCTGCCCCTTCTCTTGCTCACATGTGCTCTTTCTCAAAATAAATAAGTAAACAATAAATAAATAAACATAGATATTTTTAAATTATAAACAAAATAGGAATTTTCTACCTTGTCAAAACAAAAATGGTCTTTCGAGGATATTTTGTTGGTTAAAGGACTCCCATTCCAATATCAATGTGTCCCAGCTTTCACTTGATCCATAATTTCCATACATCCGTTGATCAAAAAGGCACAGGCAGACAGAGAGATGTGTACTTGAATAAAAGACCTTGAGAATGGACTTTGAAGGTGGATAGGGGCACATTATCTCTACTTCTATTCAAAGGGAAGCTGCTTCCTACCTTACCAAGACCAGAGATGCCCCCTCTGCATAACTGACTGTTACTATAAATCCTCAGTGTTCGTATGTATATGTGTGGTTGTGTGTGTTTCTGCCTGCTTGTGAATGAAATCTCGTAACTTACAAATCTACCAAAAACAATTATTTCTAGATACTATTTTGTAGGCTTTCATCCCTTAAGTTCTCCTATTTGGAGAAATAACATTTCCTTCTTCATTTGACAAATAGGCCTCTAATATTTTAAAATATTAAATTAGAAGTGTTATTTGAAAATTCTGATAATATATGTGGAAGAATATCAAAGCTATTTCATACATCTTGTCATGAGAGCTGAAAGTAGAACACCATCAGTATAAGATTATCTAGTCAGAAGATATAATTTACTGAACTTTGGACCTCAAACACATTTATCTAAAGTAAATTTTGGAATAAAATAGTGGTTGAAACATGGTTTGTCCTAGAAAGTATCAAAGACAGCACTGATGATGAGCCTTTTTACTGAGGAAAAGCTAAATTCAGAGCTTATTCTTAAAATTGTGTTCAAATTTCACCTTCATTCCCAAAAGGTAACTGAATATATAAGGGTACACCCATGATTAGTTGACCATAAGAGCAGTTAAGTCACAGTCCTCTCCCAGAAACTGTTTATGCAGTCTTTGGCAGCTGAGAGTTCTGATAAAACACTGCAATTTCAGAAGACTGTATTACATATTTTTCTTATGGAGTGATAAACATATCCTTATCACATTTCATCTTAGATTTGTAACATATTATTGATGACTACAAGCCTTTTCTTGTGGTTTGAGAGTTCCTCCAGCACTGTGAACCTCTTCTGGGATCCTTCTCCAAGTTTAGTTTAAATGACCCAATATGAATGGTGTACCTTATTAGGTAAAATGACTAAAAATGTATTCAACCTCAGCATTCCAAGTGAATGAAGTTATTCCATTAACTTGCATATAGAAATGTCTTTATAAAAAAAAAGAAGAAGACGAGCAAAAGGGCACAGTTCTGTCTGAATATATAGTTTAAATCTTGAGTAGATTATCATCTAATGCTAATATTTAATCGATTCATTTTAAAGGAGAAAAGAGCACATGAGTTCAGATATGTTTCTTAAGACCCTCTCCTACAAGCCAGATTTCAGTGAGTAACATCCTATATTCTACAGTCTGCAGTCTACTAAAAGCAAAGTACCAGGTAGCTGGAAATCTGGATGACAGTAGGATAATTCTTCAACTTTTGAATCGAAATTTTAAAATTTTAAAAATGAATTTATAGAACAGAATTGTATACCTAATCAAGCATTTTCAAAATATCCTATCATATTAAATCCAACGAATGTCCAGATTCAAGCAAAACCCATATCAAACACCATTCTAGAATTCTCATGACTAAACTGCGATCAGAGATAACAGTGCCCATGTCTGTCTCAGTCAATAGTGAAGTAAATATTCTGAGTAAATAAATATAACAGCTTGAACTTGCAAGATAAAATATAGCATAGGTAAATACAGATCTGAAGACCTAAAATCTTACCCCCTTTAAATGTGGAAAAAAAGACAAAGCAGCAATATGTACAAATACAGCTTGCATGTACCCAAAAAATTTTTTTGATGTTGTTAAGTTTATAGTATCTGCATTCCTGCTAATTGGAGTCTGAATGAAATTAGGAACAAACTAATACCTTCCCACACACACACTCACACATATACCAACACACACATACCTTTTAAGACAACAATATGTTGACATGGCTTTCATTGATGCCTTCCAAATGTCCCAAGTAGCAAGCAAAGTAATTCCTGGTGTGACAAGCAAATTCATAATCAGGAGGAGCCAATTATGAAGACTCTATTGACAATGAACTTGAAGCAAGGTCATAAACAGCTACATGGTATAAAAGTTGTCTTCTGCTGCAGACTATAGAAGAACATATAAATGTATTTCACATATCCAACACTAGGATAAATAAAGCTGACATACAGTAAACAAAATCTGCCATGGACACATGGTGTTTGAGGCCATGACTAATGGTCCACAAGAAGATTGGTAGGATATGAACAATGCAAGAAGAGAAACTCATATTAGCACTCAAGAAGAGCCAATGGGCTTAACAAACTAAGAGATTTGCATGAATCTTGTGTGAAAATTTTGGAAATATATATAGATGCTTAATTATGATGTCATTCCGTGGCAATTGTACATATTTTATGTGTTAAATGATCATATTAAATGTGGTTCTAGGTAGATACCAAAAGGAAAACATAATGCCTATCAATTGCACTCAAGATTCTGGTTCTCAGAGAAGGAAAAGCCAGAAAGGAAGACCCCTAACAGATGGCTTATTCGGGCTTACTTCTTAACTAGAGACAGGATCACTGGAATGATAGTAAAATAATAATAGTAATTATTTTGAATTTTTACTAAGTGCCATACACTGTTCTAAATGTTACATATTGACTCACTTAAGTAATGTGATATTGAGACACAGAATGGTTACAGAAAATGAAAAAGAGGATGTCCTAATCTAGACTATGAATAAAAGGAAGTTTCTTTTTTAAGCAGTTTAGCTCCCAGTTTCCTATAGCAGTTAGGAAAATGGTTAGAGGGTATAATTTGCATTTTTATATGTCAATACCTAGTTAAGATGAATTGATCGTAATGGTGACGTGTAATTCACAACCAGACAGGACTTCTATCTTTCTACACTCATGTGATTGCTAAAAGCTCTTAGATATGAGAGATTCTGATTAAGAGACACAGATATTCCTGGGGTGCCTGAGCAGCTCAGTCGGTTAAGTGCCTGATTCGGCTCAGGTCATGATCTCACAGTTCGTGGGTTCAAGCCCCATATCAGGCTCTGTGCTGATAGCTCAGAGCCTGGAGCCTTCTTTGGATTCTGTGTCTCCCTCTTTCTCTGCTCCTCCCCTGTTTGCTCTCTCTCTCACAAAAATAAACATTAATTTTTTTTTAAAAAAAGAGACACAGATATTCCAGAAATTAATTCTAAAGATTATAACTTCTGATGACATAATACAAATGAGTTTATAATAATTAAAATTCCACATCTAACCTTCAGTAACACATTCCATTGGATGGATCATTGGCTTAGCATCATTTAAAATATCTTTCATGTAATGTATAGTGTGTTTCAAGCCTGGTAGTGCATCAGAATCAGTCTGGGAGTATATAACACCCAAGATGAAATAAATCAAAATGTCCTATGGAAAAGCCCCAGAAATTTAAATTTTTAACAAACTCCTTAGGTAATTCCTATGAGTTTTAGATTTGTGAACCAATGATCACGTACTAGTCCTAGACTGACCTGGGTTTCTGACACTATGTACATAAAACTTTGGACAGGACCTTAAAGAGGCAGTGAGAACACATTAAAAAAATCACACACACACAATTTCCTGAAGGACTGTTAATGAAGGAAGTAACTTATAAATCCTCCAACTCAGCTTAGGTTTATACCAAAAGTCTGAATACTAGAAAATGAAATATGTTAATGTCCACATGTGCAAAGTCACTCATACAGAAACATGTCAAGACTACAGTCAAAGCAAACTTTAAAAGGAGACTAGAACTGGTTTTAAATAATTTATTAGACAGAAATTATTTAAGTGTCAAAATCATAGGTCTAACTGATGGAATAAAGTTCGTAACATTATTGTGGAAGATCATAAAGAGAATTTGTATACAGGGATATAAGTACCTATTTTCAAGATACTAAAGATTGTTTACCTGAAAAGTTTGTTTCTATCAAAAGGGAGACAGATCTTAATTTTCACTGATGCCCAGAAGCCCATGAGACTGTGTCTATTGCACAGATATAGGTATGCTGTAGATGGAAAAGATGATGTGTTTTTAAGTAGTGAGATTTCCTAAGCACTTAGAATTCTGTAGGTCAAGATGTTTTTAATCATCTTCTAAGTGGCATTTTTCACAGGGTATATTTCTCTCCCCAAAGAGGCCCATGGTGAACTAAGTCTAGGAATCTCCACTTGGTATTTACTCTCTACCAGATATTTACAATGTGCATTGGTGTATCGAGTCTTTGGAGCAGTCCTGCCATTATCTGTTCAGTTTAATTTAATTCAGTGTCTTCCAAACTTATTTCACTATAGACTCCTTTTAAAAAGTTTTAAACACTTTTTATCCCACATGGAACATGCTCTGGAAAACACAGCAGCAAATATAAAAATGTGATTAAGTGGGGGAAATGGCTTTTCACCAAGAAGACAACTTCACAGACAAAATAGAAGGAGTAGTCTTAAGGATTTTTAAAATACTATAGTTTTTTAGACAAATTAAGATAAAAACACTCAGAAAGCTGTGCCTTCTTAAAAGAGGTAAACAGGTTAGCTTTATCTTTACATTTTAGTTGCTGTTTTCCTGATGAAACATGGCATTTCACGTAATGATAGTTTGTTTGCATTTTCACTTTTAAAAAATCTTTGTATATGGCTTCATATATCTGACCTTAGTACTAGTCAATCCTAAACAGCAAAATGTATACGTAGACTAAACAAAGGGTTGTAATAGAATCTTTATTTTTAACTACTAATTTTTGCATCATGCAGGCAAAAAAGAAACAAACATAAAAACTCAGGCTATATTCATGAAGCATAAGTAAAAGTTAACAATTAGTCAAAATCCAAGAAGTATCCTAGTCTGTATATATTTATGTAAATGAAGCCTATATATTTTAAACGAAGTTTTGCAATTTAAAAATACATAATAAAACACAATTTTAAAAGTAAAAGGAAATTTAGAGACCGTTTCAAACTCCTCATGTTACTTACAAGGTAAAAAATGATCCAAAGTAGTAAAGAATCTTAACCAAAGTTATACAGGGACAGCCTGTATATCTTCCCTGGTAAGATTTGCTTCTATTTCCTAATGTAATTCAACTCATTCAATATTTATTTAGCACTTTTATGAATCAGGTATATCCAATCCCAACTGTAATTAGCTAGCTCCTTTGACTGTAGAATTTTGCAATCACTAGCAACCTTATCCCAAAGGAAATGAGGAAGACTTAAGACAGAATTCTGTCCAAAACCATTCAAACACTCAGAAAATACGATTGTAAAATCATATTGGAAAATGGACCCCAACGTGCAAAGTGTTTACAAATGAAAAGCAAGTTTCTTCTCAGAAATAATAAATTTCCCCCAAGGGAGCCCAGCAGTCGTCCCCTGAAATGGCAGCGTGTGGCCTCTGCACAGCCTTCAGAGATTTGTGGATGACACTAATAGCATGCTTTGAAGCCTGAGAATGAAGTAGAAAGCTCTCTTTCCTTTCCTTCCTCAGTGAACACATTTCAGGAAAAAGTTATGAAAGATTACAAAATTCAGGGCTTGAGTCTTTGAAAGCTAAAATTATAGAGTTTTGCTAAACACTGACCGTCTGAGGATACCAGGCCACAAGTGCCACTCTGGCTGAGCCTCCTGTTGACACAGCCTGTATTTACATGGACTCTGAATTCCAGGGGGTTTGAAAATGGGCAAGGGTGTTCAGCCCATGGGATGCAGAAACTAACCCAGCTGGGTATATTGTTGGGCTACAAGGAAAACCCAAATGCAAGGCTATTATGTCTTGGTTTCACTGTGGTGAAAAACAAACTTTAAATCTTTGGGGATCCAAATATAAAATATACACACTTAAAACATTCACTGTTTCCCACAGTCAACAGCTTTTGTGCCACTCCTAGAAAACTCATGTCCAAAATTTCCATTATTTATATTTTATTAAAAGATGTACATACACACACGTGTGTGTGTAAACATATATATATATATATATATATATATATATATATTTCTTGCAATGGCGATGAGACGAAATTGTATAAATTGTTTTATTTAGAGATGCCCTTCTCCCTTCAAAACAACCATGTTACATCCCAGGGTATGTTTCTAACTATAAAAACATGAAATATGTTTATTTTGTGTACACAGAAACATTTATTTTACTGTTTCAGAGCTTGCCACTGATTGTGGTTCATTTTTCCTTGCCATGTAAGTTGAGAGTTGTATGAGAAAGAACATAGTCCTAGTCACATATAAGGTCCACTGGGGCTTGGTCATACAAGATCTGGTAGTAGACCAGTGGAGAGGATGCCAAGAAGAATCCCAAGGCCTCCACGTCCAACCAAAACGGGAAGCAGATCACACTTTTCCAAAGTCAAAAACATTAATAGTGAGTGGAAAACTTATAGAAGCAGCTAAAGTGGGGCTGTCACTTCCACTTTAGTGTTGCTCTTAGTTTTGTGGCTGGAATTGATTCTGCACACAGGCAAATGAGTGGCCATCTATGCAGTGCTAGTATAAAAAGTTATGGTTAGGGGCACCTGGGTGGCTCAGTCGGTTAAGCGGCTGACTTCGGCTCAGGTCATGATCTTGCGGTCCGTGAGATCGAGCCCCGCGTCGGGCTCTGTGCTGACAACTCAGAGCCTGGAGCCTGTTTCAGATTCTGTGTCTCCCTCTCTCTGACCCTCCCCCATTCATGCTCTGTCTCTCTCTGTCTCAAAAATAAATAAACGTTAAAAAAAAAAAGTTATGGTCAGCAGAGTCAGAAAGAAAAATTGTATGTAAAAAATTAATACTATTTCTATACACTAGTAATACAAATTTGGAAACTGGTATTTTAAAATAACAATATAATTTATAACAGCATTGAAAATATGAAATAATTGTTAAAAAACATAATAAAATACATGGGAAATCTATACCCTGAAAATGACAAAACACCGCTGGGATAAATTAAAGAAGACCTAAGTAAATCACGAGTTATTCCATGCTTGCAGGTTGGAAGACTCAAAATTATAAAATGTTGGGGCGCCTGGGTGGCTCAGTCGGTTAAGCATCCAACTTGGGCTCAGGCTAGGATCTCACTGCTCCTGGGTTTGAGCCCCGCATTGTGCTCTGTGCTGACAGTTCAGAGGCTAAAGCCTGCTTCATATTCTGTGTCTCCCTCTCTCTCTGCCCCTCCTCCATCTGTGCTTTCTTGCTCTCTCTCACTCTCTCTCTCTCTCTCAAAAATAAACATAAAAAATCTTTAAAAAAATTATAAAATGTCAACTTTTCCCAAATTGATTTATAGACTCATTAGAATCCTTATACAAATACCAGGAGTTTCCGTGTTAAAATTTACAAGCTGATTCTAAGGGTTTTATAGGAAAATGCCGAGGATCTAGAATAGCTGAAACACTTTTGACAAAGCAGAACAAAGTTGGAAGACTTATTATAGAGCTACAATAACCAAGACAATGTAGTATTGGCATAGAATTAGACATAGAGCAATGGAAGAGAATTAAAAATCCAGAAATATTCTACACATGTATGGTCAACTGATTTTCAGTAAAAGAGCAGGCACGATTTGATGGGGAGAAAAGGCAGTTTTTTAAACAAATGGTGCCAGGACAATAACCCTGTGCAAAAAAAAGAAAAAAAAAAAAGAAAAGAAAAAGGAAAGGGAAAATAAAAAGAACTTAGCCCTTATGTCACATCAGTATTTACCAACCTATCCTACTCATTATTATAAGCTCAGTGTTATTGACCCATTCTATAGATGCTGCATATTCAAGGTGATCATGAGGATTCAATGTTTGACTTTGGGCAGGTCACCTCATATATCACCATCAGTCAAATTAGAGACAGGAGGATTTCTACTCTTCTATTTTCACTACTGGTGTAAAGAAAAAAAAATGTATGTGTTACAAAAGTCATAAAATTTTTTATCTATTATAGACATATACATTGCATATGCTATATTTATACATGTTTACATGCATTAGAACTTTGAAAATTTGAGTGTATATTAGATGTATGACTTGTTGTAACAATCAAATCTAATCAAAAGGGAGATTTAACTATATGCAATGTTTAATTCACCAGTTTTTTTCAAAAGGTAAAAGAATGTTTGAGCTCATTAAAAGCAGTGCTTTTGTGTGTATGTGTGTGTTTTCCTTTCCAATTAGTAATTTGAGCTATTTCATGGCATAAGGAACAAATAAGAATTGATTAGTTCTTATGACTTGATCCTATGGGTCTAATGGTGCCTTTCTAGAATCTAGATTTATTAACTTCTCCATATACACTTGAGAATTGGCTGTTCTCTGAAGATACAGAAAAAATAATTTTGAGGTATTTTGGGGTTGATTGAAAACTGGAAAATGATGAAAATATATTGATGGATCAGAGCTTGGGGAGCAGATTAAAGGGGGAAAAAAGCTCCTACAGTACTTTAAAAAAACATTGTTTATGAGATAGAAAACTGTGAATTTTTATGAAATCTCATTAGAATTCTGCAACGGTTTTAAGAGACTTTTCCTTTAAAAAAATATGGTTAATACCCAAATTGTGCTGTAGGCAGACTTTAAGATATTCACTAAAAGCATAAAATATTCATCAAGGAGTGTTTCCACGCTAGTGAACATTTAAATATGCTCTAAGACATTTGGGGGTATTAAGAAAATATTGAGGAAATATATGAGCTTTGTTTTTCTGGAAAGTTAGGCAAGGAAAGCAGATGAGGCATAAAGCCTGAAAATACCAAATTTCCCAACACAAGATAGAATGTGTCTTCCACTCCTTCTTTTTCACTATTAGAAAGTGGATAAAATGAACATATCCTTCTTCTAGACTTAAAGTTTAAATGTCTACGTGAGTCAGACTGTGACTATGGTCTGTATGTCTTGCAAGTCATAACCAAATGCAAACAAGCTACTGTGGAAAAAACCTAACCACAAACTCCTTTTTCCTTTCTCTTCTCTATAAATTAGATTATTTTAAACCAAACCAAACTCACATTGGTTACAAACTTTATTTTGATTTGCTTTTTAAGTGACCCTCTCAAAAAATCTCTAAACCAAAACACCACAAGAAACCTTCTGCCTCATCCTCCCCAATTCACCCACAATAGGATTCTGGAATTAAACCATGTTGGTTACAATTATATAGTCACTTTAAAAGTATATGGTAACCCCATTTTTGTCATTGAGATATACTTACATTCTTGAGCACAGTATATTGCTAATATTTAGCTTTTTGGTCCCTAAAGGAAAATATTTTTTAAGTGATGTCATCAATCACTACGGAGTATACTTGGAAATATCTATCATCTATCAATCTATCTATCTATCTATCTATCTATCTCTATCTCTCATCTATTATGTATTAAAAATGTACCTCTTCTTTTAATGAGAAATTCTATCTTCAGGAATTTATCTTGCAGCTGTATTTCAACAATTTTGCAGAGATTTATGTACAAAAATATTTACCACAGCATTGTTTTGTAATAGCAAAAGACTGAAAAACCAACTCAAATCTCTATTAATATAGGGCCATCTAATATATGAAGAGTGGGTCAAGACAGTAAAAGCCTTACAGAAGTTAAAAAGCAACTATATTTGGGCTGATATGGAATACTGAACCCAGTGAGACACATTGTCAGAAGAGATAAACTAGATTTTGTAACAGTATGGAAAGTATACCATTGCCTAATGTATAAATGCATATATATGCATACATATAATATCTCTGAAAGGATACATAAGAAATCGGTAATATGGTTTGCCTGTGAGGGAGATTAAATTGCTCAACCAGTGTACAGAGTGGCCAGGAGACTTGCCTTTCATTAAGTCCCATTTTGTTGGTTTTAAATATGTATTATGGCATGTATTATCTATGAAGGTAAATTAATCACGTTAAAAGGGAATAAATATCTAAAAAGCATTGTCTATACTGAAGATAATGAAGAAGAGAAACACTGCTGATGTGGAAAAAAAGACAATAATTATGGCAGAGAAAATAGAACTAACCCAAGAACACAAATGATTATAAGCTGTTAGTATTTAGTGCTAACATTTAAAAATATTACTGAGAATATTGCAATGTGGTAAAGATCTTCCCTATTTGCATAAATTTTGTGGTGGCAAAAGAATTGGAAAATACTTGTCAGCAGCAATTAGAAAAAAAAATTAAAAGTAAAATATTGTTGGCCGATTGAATGTTTGCAAACCACACACATGATGAAACAGGCTCTACTCAGAGTGGTTGGAGTCAAGAACAAAGTTCCTAGAAGGAGGCTAGACTTTTCTTACATGATTCAGAAGCAATGCCCTGTGTCTTTATTACCACCTGCATGCCTAAGACCTGGAGCTAATACATACAACCCAGGACCCAGGGAAGAACACAAGATTTATCCAAGAATATTCCTACAAAGTGAGGATTAGGTAAGGTGCTAACAGCTTTTAGTAAAAGAATGAACTGTAATCAAAAGTTTTCCTCGAAAAGCATGTTTTGCTGGCTGAAAGAGAGAAACTGCAGTTCATGCTTCTAGAATTAAAAAATCCACAACACAGCCAATTTATCAATCCAGTTAGAATTACATGCTGTTTGTGACTGATTGCTTCTGGATTCTTCTTAAGCCCTATGCTTTCAACACTTTTGACTCATTTTGAGCCAATATCAATATCAATAAATATAATATTTGATATTTATGATCAAATAATATATATTCATATATATTATATTATATATTATATAATATATAAATATATCAACTAATATATATATATATATATATATATATATATTTATAAAGTTTGAATGAGTTCAAGTAAGACCTTAAAGAAACTCATTGACTCCTCTCTGACATCCACATATCCACACAATAACTGAAGGTTATTATTGACAGATAATGACAGAGATATTCTATCCATTGTAAGGAAAAGAATCACTTTACTGTTGGTTACTAAAAACAAGTATCTTTAAATTTTAAACTTTTAAACCATGAAGTATGCCCAGTGGGAGAAACTGAAAATTCTTAAACGGCAAATGTTTGTCATGTCCTCCTCCCCTACTCTGAGTAGCCCTTTTTCCCTAAGCCTTATCCACTATACCAATTTACACTTAGTTGCTATTTAGTAGGTGGGTATTATTTTCATTAAAATTATTTATATTTTTATAACATATATAATTTTCAATATACTTTGACATGCATTATTTCGTTAGAATTTCAGTGAGCCTAGTTCAGAATAGAAGTTATTAGTGCCATAATATTTTACATGAGGAAACTAATGTTTGTAGTTTTGGTTTTAAGAAAGCTGCCTAGGGCTTCTGGATGGCTCAGTTGGTTAAGCATATGACTTTGGCTCAGGTCATAATCTCACAGTCTGTAGTTTGAGTCTTGCATTGGCGAGCACGAGCCCTACTTTGGGTGAGTACAGCTCTGCTTTGGGTGACACTTCTCTCTCTGTCTCTCTCTCTCATTCCCTCTTTCTCTCTCTGCCCCTCACTCACTTGCGTCCTGTCTCTCTCAAAAAAAAAAGCTGGGAGGGGGGGCTCCTGGGTGGGTCAGTCGGTTAAGAGTCCCACTTCGGCTCGGCTCGGGTCATGATCTCACAGCTTGTGAGTTTGAGCCCCGTGTCAGGCTCTGTGCTGACAGCTCAGAGCCTGGAGCCTCTTCAGATTCTGTGTCTTTCTCTCTCTTTTTGCCCCTACGCTACTCACACTCTGTCTCTGTCTCTCAAAAATAAGCATTACAAAAAAAAGAAGAAGAAGAAAGTTACCCAAAGTTATACAATTAATGAAGAATAAAAAGGAAAACACACTCCAGTCTGACTGCTTCTCACTGGGAACAGCAAATAACGCCCCTCCCAACAAACAAATAAACTACCAGATAAATGGATGCCAAAGAAATACAATAGAGCTTGTTTTTTAAGGATCTAATAAAAATTTTAGTTAGTAGGTCTTCCTGATGATAGGTCAAATCCTTTGTTTCATATGATGCCTTGAAAGATCCTCTGATCCACTGTAAACCTCTCTGATATCAAAGAACATTCTTGTCAAAAGACTTCATTCAATAATGAAATGTGACAGAAAACATCTCATCCATCATTGTCACCACATTGGGTTTTAGACAGTGTATCGTGCTACAAAGAGCTATTATTGTTCAACTCTCAATTTTATTTTCTTTGCAAATGTTTAATCACATGCAATAAAAATCTTTTAAAATATATTTTTGGTAAGGATTTATCCTTGGAAAATATCTGCTAAATAATCTGTTTAAAAAGTTAAGTTCATGTATTGCTGAGGTAGGTCCGGAAGATGGCGGCGTAGGAGGACGCTGGGCTCACCGCGCGTCCTGCTGATCACTTAGATTCCACCCACACCTGCCTAAAGAACCCAGAAAACCGCCAGAGGATTAGCAGAAGGGAGTCTCCGGAGTCAAGCGCAGACGAGAGGCCCACGGAAGAGGGTAGGAAGGGCGGCGAGGCGGTGCGCGCTCCACGGACTGGCGGGAGGGAGCCGGGGCGGAGGGGCGGCTCGCCGGCCAAGCAGAGCCCCCGAGTCTGGCTGGCAAAAGCGGAGGGGCCGGACAGACTGTGTTCCGACAGCAAGCGCGACTTAGCGTCTGGGAGGTCATAAGTTAACAGCTCTGCTCCGAAAGCGGGAAGGCTGGAGGACAAAGGGAGGGAGAGCTGCTGAGCCCCCGGACGGCAGAGCTCAGCTTGGCGGGGAACAAAGGCGCCAGCGCCATCTCCCCCGCCCATCCCCCAGCCAAAATCCCAAAGGGAACCAGTTCCTGCCAGGGAACTTGCTCGCGCAGCGCAAACACCAAACTCTGTGCATCTGCGGAGCCAAACCTCTGGCAGCGGATCTGACTCCCTCCCGCTGCCACAGGGCCTCTCCTGAAGTGGATCACCTAAGGAGAAATGAGCTAAGCCTGCCCCTCCTGCCCCCGTGCACCTTGCCTACCCACCCCAGCTAATACGCCAGATCCCCAGCAACACAAGCCTGGCAGTGTGCAAGTAGCCCAGACGGGACACGCCACCCCACAGTGAATCCCGCCCCTAGGAGAGGGGAAGAGAAGGCACACACCAGTCTGACTGTGGCCCCAGCGGTGGGCTGGGGGCAGACATCAGGTCGGACTGCGGCCCCGCCCACCAACTCCAGTTATACAACACAGCACGGGGGAAGTGCCCTGCAGGTCCTCACGACTCCAGGGACTATCCAAAATGACCAAACGGAAGAATTCCCCTCAGAAGAATCTCCAGGAAATAACAACAGCGAATGAACTGATCAAAAAGGATTTAAATAATATAACAGAAAGTGAATTTAGAATAATAGTCATAAAATTAATCGCTGGGCTTGAAAACAGTATACAGGACAGCAGAGAATCTCTTGCTACAGAGATCAAGGGACTAAGGACCAGTCACGAGGAGCTGAAAAACGCTTTAAACGAAATGCAAAACAAAATGGAAACCACGACAGCTCGGCTTGAAGAGGCAGAGGAGAGAATAGGTGAACTAGAAGATAAAGTTATGGAGAAAGAGGAAGCTGAAAGAAAGAGAGATAAAAAAATCCAGGAGTATGAGGGGAAAATTAGAGAACTAAGTGATACACTAAAAAAAAATAATATACGCATAATTGGTATCCCAGAGGAGGAAGAGAGAGGGAAAGGTGCTGAAGGGGTACTTGAAGAAATTATAGCTGAGAACTTCCCTGAACTGGGGAAGGAAAAAGGCATTGAAATCCAAGAGGCACAGAGAACTCCCTTCAGACGTAACTTGAATCGATCTTCTGCACGACATATCATAGTGAAACTGGCAAAATACAAGGATAAAGAGAAAATTCTGAAAGCAGCAAGGGATAAACGTGCCCTCACATATAAAGGGAGACCTATAAGACTCGTGACTGATCTCTCCTTTGAAACTTGGCAGGCCAGAAAGGCTTGGCACGATATCTACAGTGTGCTAAACAGAAAAAATATGCAGCCGAGAATCCTTTATCCAGCAAGTCTGTCATTTAGAATAGAAGGAGAGATAAAGGTCTTCCCAAACAAACAAAAACTGAAGGAATTTGTCACCACGAAACCAGCCCTACAAGAGATCCTAAGGGGGATCCTGTGAGACAAAGTACCAGAGACATCACTACAAGCATAAAACATACAGACATCACAATGACTCTAAACCCATATCTTTCTATAATAACACTGAATGTAAATGGATTAAATGCGCCAACTAAAAGACATAGGGTATCAGAATGGATAAAAAAACAAGACCCATCTATTTGCTGTCTACAAGAGACTCATCTTAGATCTGAGGACACCTTTAGATTGAGAGTGAGGGGATGGAGAACTATTTATCATGCTCCTGGAAGCCAAAAGAAAGCTGGAGTAGCCATACTTATATCAGACAAACTAGACTTTAAATTAAAGGCTGTAACAAGAGATGAAGAAGGGCATTATATAATAATCACAGGGTCTATCCATCAGGAAGAGCTAACTATTATAAATGTCTATGCGCCGAATACCGGAGCCCCCAGATATATAAAACAATTACTCATAAACATAAGCAACCTTATTGATAAGAATGTGGTCATTGCAGGGGACTTTAACACCCCACTTACAGAAATGGATAGATCATCTAGACACACGGTCAATAAAGAAACAAGGGCCCTGAATGATACATTGGATCAGATGGACTTGACAGATATATTTAGAACTCTGCATCCCAAAGCAACAGAATATACTTTCTTCTCGAGTGCACATGGAACATTCTCCAAGATAGATCATATACTGGGTCACAAAACAGCCCTTCATAAGTTTACAAGAATTGAAATTATACCATGCATACTTTCAGACCACAATGCTATGAAGCTTGAAATCAACCACAGGAAAAAGTCTGGAAAACCTCCAAAAGCATGGAGGTTAAAGAACACCCTACTAACGAATGAGTGGGTCAACCAGGCAATTAGAGAAGAAATTAAAATATATATGGAAACAAACGAAAATGAAAATACAACAATCCAAACGCTTTGGGACGCAGCGAAGGCAGTCCTGAGAGGAAAATACATTGCAATCCAGGCCTATCTCAAGAAACAAGAAAAATCCCAAATACAAAATCTAACAGCACACCTAAAGGAAATAGAAGCAGAACAGGAAAGGCAGCCTAAACCCAGCAGAAGAAGAGAAATAATAAAGATCAGAGCAGAAATAAACAATATAGAATCTAAAAAAACGGTAGAGCAGATCAACGAAACCAAGAGTTGGTTTTTTGAAAAAATAAACAAAATTGACAAACCTCTAGCCAGGCTTCTCAAAAAGAAAAGGGAGATGACCCAAATAGATAAAATCATGAATGAAAATGGAATTATTACAACCAATCCCTCAGAGATACAAACAATTATCAGGGAATACTATGAAAAATTATATGCCAACAAACTGGACAACCTGGAAGAAATGGACAAATTCCTAAACACCCACACTCTTCCAAAACTCAATCAGGAGGAAATAGAAAGCTTGAACAGACCCATAACCAGCGAAGAAATTGAATCGGTTATCAAAAATCTCCCAACAAATAAGAGTCCAGGACCAGATGGCTTCCCAGGGGAGTTCTACCAGACATTTAAAGCAGAGATAATACCTATCCTTCTCAAGCTATTCCAAGAAATAGAAAGGGAAGGAAAACTTCCAGACTCATTCTATGAAGCCAGTATTACTTTGATTCCTAAACCAGACAGAGACCCAGTAAAAAAAGAGAACTACAGGCCAATATCTCTGATGAATATGGATGCAAAAATTCTCAATAAGATACTAGCAAATCGAATTCAACAGCATATAAAAAGAATTATTCACCATGATCAAGTGGGATTCATTCCTGGGATGCAGGGCTGGTTCAACATTCGCAAATCGATCAACGTGATACATCACATTAACAAAAAAAAAGAGAGGAACCATATGATCCTGTCAATCGATGCAGAAAAGGCCTTTGACAAAATCCAGCACCCTTTCTTAATAAAAACCCTTGAGAAAGTCGGGATAGAAGGAACATAGTTAAAGATCATAAAGGCCATTTATGAAAAGCCCACAGCTAACATCATCCTCAACGGGGAAAAACAGAGAGCTTTTTCCCTGAGATCAGGAACACGACAGGGATGCCCACTCTCACCGCTGTTGTTCAATATAGTGCTGGAAGTTCTAGCATCAGCAATCAGACAACAAAAGGAAATCAAAGGCATCAAAATTGGCAAAGATGAAGTCAAGCTTTCGCTTTTTGCAGATGACATGATATTATACATGGAAAATCCGATAGACTCCACCAAAAGTCTGCTAGAACTGATACATGAATTCAGCAAAGTTGCAGGATACAAAATCAATGTGCAGAAATCAGTTGCATTCTTATACACTAACAATGAAGCAACAGAAAGACAAATGAAGAAACTGATCCCATTCACAATTGCACCAAGAAACATAAAATACCTAGGAATAAATCTAACCAAAGATGTAAAAGATCTGTATGCTGAAAACTATAGAAAGCTTATGCAGGTAATTGAAGAAGATATAAAGAAATGGAAAGACATTCCCTGCTCATGGATTGGAAGAATAAATATTGTCAAAATGTCAATACTACCCAAAGCTATCTACACATTCAATGCAATCCCAATCAAAATTGCACCAGCATTCTTCTCGAAACTAGAACAAGCAATCCTAAAATTCATATGGAACCACAAAAGGCCCCGAATAGCCAAAGTAATTTTGAAGAAGAAGACCAAAGCAGGAGGCATCACAATCCCAGAATTTAGCCTCTACTACAAAGCTGTCATCATCAAGACAGCATGGTATTGGCATAAAAACAGACACATAGACCAATGGAATAGAATAGAAACCCCAGAACTAGACCCACAAACGTATGGCCAACTCATCTTTGACAAAGCAGGAAAGAACATCCAATGGAAAAAAGACAGTCTCTTTAACAAATGGTGCTGGGAGAACTGGACAGCAACATGCAGAAGGTTGAAACTGGACCACTTTCTCACACCATTCACAAAAATAAACTCAAAATGGATAAAGGACCTGAATGTGAGACAGGAAACCATCAAAACCTTAGAGGAGAAAGCAGGAAAAGACCTCTCTGACCTCAGCCGTAGCAATCTCTTACTCGGCACATCCCCAAAGGCAGGGGAATTAAAAGCAAAAGTGAATTACTGGGACCTTATGAAGATAAAAAGCTTCTGCACAGCAAAGGAAACAACCAACAAAACTAAAAGGCAACCAACGGAATGGGAAAAGATATTTGCAAATGACATATCGGACAAAGGGCTAGTATCCAAAATCTATAAAGAGCTCACCAAACTCCACACCCGAAAAACAAATAACCCAGTGAAGAAATGGGCAGAAAACATGAATAGACACTTCTCTAAAGAAGACATCCGGATGGCCAACAGGCACATGAAAAGATGTTCAACGTCGCTCCTTATCAGGGAAATACAAATCAAAACCACACTCAGATACCACCTCACGCCAGTCAGAGTGGCCAAAATGAAGAAATCAGGGGACTATAGATGCTGGAGAGGATGTGGAGAAACAGGAACCCTCTTGCACTGTTGGTGGGAATGCAAATTGGTGCAGCCGCTCTGGAAAGCGGTGTGGAGGTTCCTCAGAAAATTAAAAATAGACCTACCCTATGACCCAGCAATAGCACTGCTAGGAATTTATCCAAGGGATACAGGAGTACTGATGCATAGGGGCACTTGTACTCCAATGTTTATAGCGGCACTCTCAACAATAGCCAAATTATGGAAAGAGCCTAAATGTCCATCAACTGATGAATGGATAAAGAAATTGTGGTTTATATACACAATGGAATACTACGTGGCAATGAGAAAAAATGAAATATGGCCTTTTGTAGCAACATGGATGGAACTGGAGAGTGTGATGCTAAGTGAAATAAGCCATACAGAGAAAGACAGATACCATATGGTTTCACTCTTATGTGGATCCTGAGAAACATAACAGAAACCCATGGGGGAGGGGAAGGAAAGAAAAAAAAAAAAAAAAAAAAGAGGTTAGAGTGGGAGAGAGCCAAAGCATAAGAGACTGTTAAAAACTGAGAACAAACTGAGGGTTGATGGGGGGTGGGAGGGAGCGCAGGGTGGGTGATGGGTATTGAGGAGGGCACCTTTTGGGATGAGCACTGGGTGTTGTATGGAAACCAATTTGACAGTAAATTTCATATATTAAAAAAAAAAAAAAGTTAAGTTCAAAATGTAATGGATAATTGTTTGTTATTACTCTAAAACTTTCTAACAGACCCTATAGACTAAAATTTAAAACCCTCCTTTTACTCTACTCCTCCCTATTCTATGGGAATCCATTTGAAAGATGTATGTGGGTTATCCTTCCAGAACGTTATGTAGAGGGAATTTATCTTTTTAAACAACCTTGATTTAAAAATGAGTTTCCACAGACTTCCTCATTTGTCATCTACTGTTTAAGTTGAATTGTGTCCCCTTAGAAAATTTGTATGCTGAGGTCCTAACCTTCAGTACCCCAGAAGTTAACCTAATTTGAAAACAGAGAATTTGCAGATATAATTGTTAAGATGAGGTCATACTGGAGTAAGTTGGGCCCCCTAGTCCAATATGCCTGCTACCTTTAAAAAAAGAAATGTGGGGCGCCTGGGTGGCGCAGTCGGTTAAGCGTCCGACTTCAGCCAGGTCACGATCTCGCGGTCTGTGAGTTCGAGCCCCGTGTCAGGCTCTGGGCTGATGGCTCGGAGCCTGGAGCCTGTTTCAGATTCTGTGTCTCCCTCTCTCTCTGCCCCTCCCCCTCCCCCGTTCATGCTCTGTCTCTCTCTGTCCCAAAAATAAATAAAAAACGTTGAAAAAAAATTAAAAAAAAAAAAGGAGAAATGTGGGCGCGCACACACACACACACACAACACAAGGTAGAGATGAAGGAACAGAACAAAGTGATGCCTCTACAAGCCAAGGAATGCCAAAGATTTCCAACAAACCACCAGAAGCTAGGCAAGATTCATGGAATAGATCTTCCATCACTGCCTTCAGATGGAACCATCCCTGCTGACACCATGATCACAGACTTTGTTGAAGCCACCTAGTGGGACTGTTACTGCAGCCCTTGCCAACTAAAACACCCACCAGAGAAATATGACACCATCTTCTCAGTTTATCTTTTTTCCAATCTAAGGAGAATTCCAGCTAAGTATGAGATTTTAAGATGCATAACAGGAACACTGGGAAATTAGGAACAGAAATCACCAAGAGAAAAAATAACCAAAATAGAAAAAAAAGGGTAGAAGGATTAAGGACAACAACCGATGTAGGATGGATGATAGGAAAATATCCTGGTTGAGGGTCAAGGGTGTGTGAGGATAGTTAAGAAGGGGCTGCTGTAAGGGACACTAAGGCAGGCGGTAACGAAGAAAGAGGGATTTTAAGCTGTTTGGCTGTGTATTCAAAAAGTACTCCTCCAAATCTCCAACACATACACCCAAACACCCTTCCAACTTTAGAGATTTGTCAGAAAATTAATGCATCAATTTTACATATACATATTTATTTAAATATATACACATATTTTTTCTTGCTAACTACTATTTCTTTGAATGGACACTACATGAAGACCAAATCAAAAATTATATCAATTATATTTAGATTATATGTACACGAAATATGTAAGTTTAATGTATATTTTTATTCAGTTTTAAATTGTGGATTATTTAAATATATATAAAATACAGAGACTCATGTACCTACCGTACAAGTTTTAGATATCTACCTTATTTAATGAGATAAAACATTAATTAGTGTTTACCACTATCATAATAAAGTACCACAAACAGTGGCTGAAACAGTGTAAATTTACTTAATTATTCTGGAGATCAGAAATCTGACATGGGTCTTAATGAGAAACAAAATCAAAGGGCTGGCAGGGCTGAATTCCTTGTGGCGGTTCTTAGGAAGGAATTCATTTTCTTTCCTTTTCTGATTTTTACAGGCTGCCTGCATCCTTAGTTCACAGTCCCCTCCTGTTTTCAGACAGCAATGATGGGTCTAGTCCTTCTCACATCACAGCACCCTGACCTCCTCGTCTACCCCCCTCCGCCTCCTTTAAGGACTCTTCTTCAAGGGCGTATCCAGATAATCCAACATAACCTCCAAATCATAAAGTCAGCTAATAAGCAAGCTTAATTCCATCTGCAGTCTGAATTCCCATTTTCCATATAACCTAACATATTCATAGGTTCCAGGGATTAGGATGTAGACATCATGGGAAGGTGGGGAGGTGTTCTTCTGCCTATCATACATAGTAAACTCCAATTCCCTCACCCTGTCTTCTTCATTCCCAGAATACTGTTATGTTTTTTTGACACATACATGAAATATAGTTTCTATAATGTTATTTTGTGCATTTAAAAATTTCCAATAATAGTATAATATTTAATGAGAACTATATCCCAGTTTGCTCAAGAGAGTCTGGTTTGCACTCATTGTCTACCATAGTATTAATAGTACTTTTTTATGCTCAAAAGTATTTCAAATCATACCGTTCATACAGACCCGCCCGCCTGCCTGCAGCCCCACAGCAGCTCCAAGAAGGAACCAAAAGACCAAGGCCTTCCCACTGCCTGGACCCGACACCGCCACCCTCGCTCCTCAGCCGGCAGCCAGCAGCCAGTGGCAGCTGATCGACCCCGTTTTGCAGCTAGCCTTTTTCACTGAACACTTTTTTAATATACATATTATTGCCTATGAATCAAAATCATAACAAACTAGCTATATTCTTTATGTTCTCACTTATTTTGGGATATCTTGGTTCATCAACCCATCCCATCCTCTCCCTCTTAAAAAAAAAGATGCGCTAATCTTCCTTTTTGATTGTAAATTATTTTGTTTACCTTTTATTTCTATCAAGTTCTCATTCAATGTATTGTTAAAATGTCAATACTACCCAAAGCAATCTACTCATTCAATGCAATCCGAATCAAAATTGCACCAGCATTCTTCTCGAAGCTAGAACAAACAATCCTAAAATTTGTATGGAACCACAAAAGACCCCAAGTAGCCAAAGTTATATTGAAGAAGACCTAAGCGGGAGGCATCACAATCCCAGACTTTAGCCTCTACTACAAAGCTGTCATCATCAAGACAGCGTGGTATTAGCACAAAAACAGACACATAGACCAATGGATTAGAACAGAGACTCCAGAACTGGACCCACAAAAGTATGGCCAACTAATCTTTGACAAAGCAGAAAAGAATATCCAATGGAAAAAAGACAGTCTCTTTAACAAATGGTGCTGAGAGACCTGGACAGCAATATGCAGAAGAATGGAAATAAACCACTTGCCTACACCATTCACAAAAATAAACTCAAAATGGATGAAGGACCTGAAAGTGAGACAGGAAACCATCAAAACCCTAGAGGAGAAAGCAGGAAAAAAAACCTCTCTGACCTCAGCCTCAGCAATTTCTTACTTGACCCATTTCCAAAGGCAAGGGAATTAAAAGCAAAAATGAACTATTGGGACCTCATCAAGATAAAAAGCTTCTGCATTGCAAAGGAAACAATCAACAAAACTAAAAGGCAACTGACAGAATGGGAAAAGAGATTTGCAAATGGCATATTGGATAAAGGGCTAGTATCCAAAATCTATAAAGAACTCACCAAACTCCACACCCAAAAAACAAATAATCCAGTGAAGAAATGGGCAGAAAACATGAATAGACACTTCTCTAAAGAAGACATCCAAATGGCCAACAGGCACATGAAAAGATGCTCAATGTCACTCCTCATCAAGGAAATACAAATCAAAACCACACTCAGATACCACCTCACACCAGTCAGAGTGGCTAAAATGAACAAATCAGGAGACTATAGATGCTGGCAAGGATGTGGAGAAATGGGAACCTTCTTGCACTATTGGTGGGAATACAAACTGGTGCAGCTGCTCTGGAAAACAGTGTGGAGGTTCCTCAAAAAATTAAAAATAGATCTACCCTATGACCCAGCAATAGCACTGCTAGGAATTTACCCAAGGGTTACAGAAGTGCTGATGCATAGGGGCACTTGTACCCCAATGTTTATAGCAGCACTTTCAACAATAGCCAAATTATGGAAAGAGCCTAAATGTCCATCAACTGATGAATGAATGGATAAAGAAGTTGTGGTTTATATATACAATGGAATACTAAGTGGCAATGAGAAAGAATGAAATATGGCCTTTTGTAGCAATGTGGATGGATCTGGAAAGTGTTACGCTAAGTGAAATAAGTCATACAGAGAAAGACAGGTACCATATGTTTTCACTCTTATGTGGATCCTGAGAAACTTAACAGAAGACCATGGGGGAGGGGAAGGGAAAAAAAAAGTTACAGAAAGGGAAGGAGGCAAGCCATAAGAGACTTAGAAACTGAGAATAAACTGAGGGTTGATGGGGGGGATGGGAGAGAGGGGAAAGTGGGTGATGGGCATTGAGGAAGGCGCCTGTTGGATGAGCACTGGATGTTGTATGGAAACCAATTTGACAATAAATTTCATATTAAAAAATAAATAAATAAATAATAATAAAGTTATGTCAGGGGTGCCTGGGTGGCTCAGTCAGTTAAGTGTCTGACTTCGGCTCAGGTCATGATCTCACAGTTCGTGAGTTCAAGCCCTGCATTGGGCCCTGTGTTGACAGCTCATAGTCTTGAGCCTACTTTGGATTCTCTGTCTCCCTCCCTCTGCCCCTCCCCCACTCATGCTCTGTCTCTCTCTATCAAAAATAAACATTAAACATTTTTTAAAAAGTTATGTCATTAAACTTATGAAGGTTCAGACTTTATTGCTTTACTCTCATGGTGAATTATTCCTGATATTCTTAACAACTTTTTTCTAATAATAAAATACCTAAATCTTTTCTTTTGGTTAGTATTTATGTAGTATATCTTTTCCTTCCTTTCCTTTGTTTATTTTATATCATTAACATTCAATTAATGTCACTAAAAATTTTTATTTTGTAATTACATTTTGTATTATAGGGAAATCAATCCCTCTGTATTTGCTACAATTGATAATATTTGCATTTGTCTGCCATACAATATTATGCTGTCTAGATGTTGTGCTTTTCCTTTGCTTCCTTAATATGTTTGATTTGGAGGCAATCTATATCCCTTCCCTCCCCGTGAGTAATAATGAGGAAATTTTAACTCCAATCAATATCTTTCCCTCAAGGTATTGCTGTCCCATATTTTAGATGGGACATTATTTTTACTCTTCCCCATTGTTTGGTACAATTATCATTGGCTGTGACATTCTGTGCTCTTTAGGTTTTCCCATATGTTTACAACTTTCTTTGCTTATGATTGCTTCTTGCAACTCACTTCATATTGAATTCAATTTCCTGAAGTATATTTTATAGAAGAACCTTCAGTATGGGTCTGCACAAGGTCAACTCTCAGATTTTGTTTGAATAAAAGTATCTTTATGGTGGCTTTTACGATTTAGGTTCTTTTAAAATTTTACATTGCATATGTTATGTTTTGGACCTTTATAAACATTACTTGTGGCACACTACAACTCCCAAAGCTTGACGCAAAAATGTGTCACATCTTACAAGGTCTTCTACAATATGACCTTGCCTGTCGCACATAAAGAAATGGGATCTATGCTACTCTCCTCCTCCCACCAAACCTGACAGTTTTGTGGCTCACTTGTAACCAAAAGATTGTGGCAAAAATGAGACTGCATGACTTCCAATGCAAATTAAAAACGGTTCATGCAAGTTCTAACTTTTTCAAAGGCATACTACCTGAGTGACCATTTAAGAAGTGTAACCATCCTGAGGCCATCTAAGGAAATATAGGCCACTAATAAGAGACCACAGACTTTGGCCATAGCCTCAAGTGAGGTCTCAGTTACTAGCCAGAATCAGCCAACACACACATGAGTGAAGACACTTCTCAATGACTCCATTCCCAAGCTGAGGAGTAACTCCAGCTGTTTGTTATCCCAACTGAGGATCTAGACATTTTGGAATAGAAACAAGCCATTAGCTCTATACCCTGTCCAAACTCCTGGCCCACATACACTGTAAGCACAATAAAAGGGTTGTCTTCAGACACTGATTTTTATGGTAATTGGTTATGAAACCATACTAACTGAAACACTAATTAACCATCTTTTGATCCATTTGTCTTGTTCCAAAAACTTCTTAGTCTCATTCCTTTTTATATAATCTGTACCATCACTTTGGTTCCTTTTAGATTTCTCTTTGAGAGAGAAAGAAATCTTCTAAGTGGTACCGTGGGAATAAAGAAAGAAATTAGAATAGAATAGAATAGAATAGAATAGAATAGAATAGAATAGGTATTATGTGTGTTTAAATAAAAATGCCACCTATGTATCTGGGATGGTAAAATTGCTTCTAGCAAACCAACCTCCATCTGAGAATGACTACAAAACTATATAAAATGTTTTAAAAATATGTTTGACAACACTGAAGAAGTATCAAGACAGCAAGAACTTGGGATAACAAGAGCCTGGAGAGAAGGGAAGTACAGAATTGAGCCCAGTATTCAGGGCTACTTTTCTCCTGAAAATATTTCTTGATTCATAAATAGACACCTAGAGTTTGTGATGTTGAGAAAAACTTCAGGTAGCCTAATTAGATTATATTGACCAAAATAATAGTTCATGGCTTTTCAAGAAGGAGATCCCTTCAGACTTCCATTTGGGTACTGAAGAAATACAACTTGGGAGCAAGTAGAAAAAGCCAAGCATTTTTGAAACTAAGGCTTATCTTGGGGTGCCTGGTGACTCAGTCGGTTAAGAATTCGACTTCAGCTCAGGTCATGATCTCAGGGTCCGTGAGTTCAAGCCCCGCGTCGGGCTCTGTGCCTGCTTCAGATTCTGTGTCTCCCTCTCTCTATGTACCTCTCCTGCTCACACCCTGTCTCTCTCTCTCTCTCTCAAGAATAAATAAACATGAAAAAAATGAAAACAAAACAAACAAACAAAAAGAACTAAGGTGTATCTTAAAATCAACTCAATACCAAGATGGATTAAGATTATCTTTCTCTGTGTAACTGCATTTTGGTGTCAAAATAAATGACTCTGGAGGAATGATCTCATCTAGAGCCTTAAATAGTTCATATAATTTTTCATCACATTATTTGGCATTCAATAAAAAAAAAAAAAACTATTCGGAACATCAGGTGGTATGACCATATTTTCCCCAAAAAAGCAACAGATTCACAAAATATGTATATATTAAAAACACCAAACAACATCTATAAAATAAACAAAGAATTAAAATATATATGCATATAGATCAGTATATGTGTATATATACACATAAATACACATGCATATGTAAGTATATATATGCATAAATGTATATATTGCAAATCTTAGAACTAAAAAATAAAATAATTGAAATTGAGATTCAATATATGATTTTAATGGGAGACTAAAGCTTGCTACAGAGAATAGTAAACTAAGATAGAATAAAGATCAATAAGAAATATCCAGACTAAACGATATCCAGATTAAACGATAGGAAAAAAGACAACACCATAATAATTGAGTGGGAAAATAGTTTAAAAAGTTTTAGTATATGTGTAAATGGTACTCCAGAAGAATACGTAAAAGAAAAGGGGGCAGAAACAATATCTGAAGAGTTAAGGGCTGAAAATTTTCCAAACACTGTAGTGTTTTAAGTGATGTAGTGATTTAAGATGTGTAATAAAACTATACCTAGGGGCGCCTAAGTGGTTCATTCGATTAGGCGTCCAACTCTCGATTTTAGCTCAGGTCATGATTTCACAGTCAAGCCCATGTCAGTGCTGTTACGCAGACAGCATGGGGCCTGCTTAGGATTCTCTCTCTCCCTCTCTCTTTGCCCCTCCTCTGTTCTTTCTCTATCAAAAATAAATAAATAAACTTAAAAAATGAGAACTACCCACAGCAATTACACTACTTTTACCCAAAGAATAGAAAAACACTAATTTTTCAAAGGAACACATGCACCCCTATGTTTATAGCAGTGTTATTTACAACAGCAAACATGGAAGCAGTCCAAATGTCCACTGACCGACGAACGGATAAAGAAGATGTGGTATATGTAGACAATGGAATATCATTCACTCATAAAACGGAATAAAATCTTGCCATTTGTAACAACATGGACGGAGCTAGAGTATATTGTTAAGTGAAAGAAGTCAGTCAGAGAAAGACAAATACCATATGATTTCACTCATGTGGAATTGAAAAACAAAACAAATGATAATAGGGGGAAAAAAGAGAGGCAAACCAAGAAACCAACTTTTAACTATAGAGAACATACTGATGGTTACCAGAAGGGAGGGGAGTGGAGGTATAGGTTAAGTAGGTGATGGGGATTAAGGAGCACACTTGTTGCGACGACTGGATGGTGGAAGAGTTGAATCTGCTATATTCTACACCTGAAACTAATATAACACTGTATGTTAACTAACTGGAATTAAAATAAAAACTAGGAAAAATAACACTAACAACCTATTGGTTATTTTTATTTTTCTTAATGTTAGATAAATCTTACCAGGAAAAATATTACTTGATTAAATCAGTGTTTTGTTTTTTTTTATTTCAGATTTTTCCTACCTCCTTCAATGGGTTTCTTTTCATCTATTAATCTCTACTGCATACGATTTAATTTTGCTTAAATGAAAATTATGGTTCTGTGTAACTACTTATCTATCATTTATTTACATATGTATCTATTAGCATATCTAGCACCGAAAATTGAGCTGAAAGATGAACACAAAATGATAACATTGTTTACTGTTCAGCTGTTTGTTGCATTCAGTATTGTTTTTACTTTTTATATGAAGTGCTATAGTTTTTTAATAAAAGTGATAAAAGGTTTATACACAAAAAAAACCTCAATCTCCGAGGTAGTTTTTTAATTATACCTTTAAAAAATATTAAATATATAATTTGTTAAAACCATATCTGCTCACATTTATACCTCATGGCTTTGCCAATTTTTCAAATTCTTTCTTGAGCTTCACTATCCAACATAATCATAAAAAAAAAAACTTAAAAAGGTTCAGATATTTTATCCCTATTCAAATTTGCCCTTTATCTTTTTTCTTACTACTCAACACTTCTCTGTTTTTGAAATTTCTTTTAAAATTTTCTGGCCTGTTACCTTCAAATTTGCATGGATGGCTTTTTAGGGTCATTTGAAAGAGTGATGGCTCTAGGTATCATTGTCCATGTTTTCTCAAGCAAGATCCCCAAATTAAGATCTACTTGTATCTCTATAATAACACTAAATAATCCTATAAATATTTGCATATGCCTTATGCCTTTCCATTGACTTTTGCCACTTACTACTAATTTATCAGTTAACGTTGGGGCAGCATAATCCTCAAGTACACTTTGGGAAGTTCACCATCACAGCATTCTATGCCTTGCCACATGATTCAGTTGATTCTTTATACTTAGTTGCATATTTTACTGATTTCAAAGTTATATATAAACTTCCTGTTTTAGCCACTGAGCCATATTCCTAATTGAAACCATTTATGAAGACTACTATGTCTTTAAACTCTCAACGAACAACAACCCAAAATTACACAAAGAAAGCACACAGAATTTTAATTTTCATCTCATCAGGAAACTCCCAGCATTAAGCATGCTTATAAACATGTGATAAAAATTAAACTAATTTGTAGGAGTAATCAAAAGTAAAAATATTGCTGATTTGTTGAGTGACAAACGAACTTGTCTTTCAGTAATGTGGAGGTATAACCCTCTCTGAACTCACCCCCATAGCTGTTATTTGCTCTCCTGCGCAAGCCCTTTTCAGCAGTCCTGGTGCTTTCAACATAATCTTGTCTTCCCACCATGGTAGATGGAGTGACAGTGGCAAACAAAGTTAAACAAGGTGACTATTGGGCCAAAGCAATAAGGTTCCCCACTAACAAAACAGTAAATCTTCTAATCACTCATTGAACATAAAATATATTTGTTCTATGGACATTTATGAATAAATTAGAGATTGGTCAATAGGAACAAGTTGCTGATTTTCCTTATGAATGAAGTTAATGTATCATTTGAAGTGTAAGAAAAAATTATAATGTCTTCCCTAAACTTTTGTGTATCTCCAATATCATTATACTTACCCAAGGAATTAATGAGATACCCATGGAATCTAAGTACCACAATTTGAGAAGCACACATCCAGGGCAAGAGGTCAGAGTGGTACACTCACCTAGCTTTCAGCTCAATGAGCTAAATCCTTTTTTTTTTTTTTTAAGACTCAAGAATCATCCACTTCATTTCACTGGGGATTTGAGCCCCAAACACTTGATAATTGTAAAGTGTACTAAGTGTCATATGTAATTGTTTTAGAAATAAAAAGGTAACAAGATTCATGCACCCAGGGTCACTGAGCCTGTCTACCTATAACATGAAAACCAACTAGTGGTGTTTGATGCAGACGGACTCCTACATGATGTGTTAGTGTTTCATTGTATCAAATAAGTGAATTATGGGTAAATAAAAATACCGATAGTAGGTACACTTTGCCACTTTGTACCTATCACTGCCTCTAACAGCAGTGACTTGCAGACTAAATTCTAGTCCCATTGGCTTCCTTTAGTTCCTTTCTATCCCAGGACATTTTCACAGATGGTTTTCTTTGTTAGGGATAACACACACACTCATACACAGGCACGCTTTATGGCTAGTCAATATCCATCTTTCAGGACTCAGTTTGAATTCCACATCTAAGACTAGATTAGGTCCCTTTGATTATTTGTCCTCATAGGACTCTGAACATCTCCACAGTCACCTCACACTCAAAAAGGACCACAACTATCATGATCATGTTTTCAAACTTGGGTGTAATACTTCATTTTAAAAATATTCTCATATTCATTTTTCTTCTACTCTTGGAAACAACATTTCACATCACATGGAGGCAGCATTGAGTGCTTTGGGCTCTGAATTCAGATGGCCTGGTTTGTCATCCCATCTCAGCCATGTACTAGTTGTAAGAAATGACAAGACACATAGCCTCTCTGTGCTTTCATTTCTTGATCTGTAAATGGAAACAATGGCACCTATATCACAGAAACTGGAACAGTGTCTAGCACTTTGCAATTACTCAACAAATACTAGTATTTATTATTTCCTCCATAACTTTTTAGATGAAGCTAAGTGGTTTGGTCAAGATCATACAAATAGTCTTTTGCTATCTTTTACAAGTCACTTTGGGGTTTTCTTCTTCAATGCAGATGCACTGTTTTTGCAATTATCAAAAATAATTTAAAGACTAGCATTTCATTTTGAGATTGTGCAGATTTTCATACAGTTAAGTCCTGCCCGAAGACCTTGCATTTAGTTTTCTAAATGGCTGGCTGTTTTCAAATTTATAGTCAAGAAAAAACGTTTTTTGGAGCCCTGTTTTTAGCCAAACACATTGATATTTCTTACAGATGACATCCTGTACCAAATGAAACCAGCACAAAAAAAAGAGAAGCAAAGGTTATGACATTTAACATTGAATGCCGCGCTCTCTCGTCATTAGCAAACAGAGCCTCTTTTTGTTAATTTCTGTAATCAGAAATTGTGACCTTTGTCTCTTTATTCAGTGATGACTTTATTTGCCTGTATTATTTGTATTGTATTATTTGCCTATTCAGTTTCTTCCTGACCACTTGTTCTTTTCAATTAGTGTTTTATTTTTCTTTACAAATTATTTTACTCTTATTTTAAAAGAAAAAAAAATCTGTCTTCATTAACTTTCTTTTTTTTATTATTTTTTTAATGTTTATTTTTGAGTGGGGAGGGGCAGAGAGAGAGGGAGACACAGAATCTGAAGCAGGCTCCAGGCTCTGAGCTGTCAGCACTGAGCCTGACGCAGGGCTCGAACTCACCACCTATGAGATCATGACCTGAGCAGAAGTTGGATGCCCAACTGACTAAGCCACCCAGGTGCCCCATTAACTTTATTTTTTAAATTAACATCAATTGATCACAATTATCCTGTAGAAATCTAAAATAACTAAGAAATTCCCACTCTGTCCTTAAGAATATGTTTCCTCATGCATGAGAGTGTAAATGGTACACCTACTTACTTGTAGATCTCTTGGATTTTCTTCCAGTTAGTGTTTCTAAGAAGGTAGAGACTTCTGGATCTGGAGACTTGACAGGAATCTCCCAAGTTATTAATACCTGAAATGATTATAATATTTGTTAAATAAGTATGATTGTAAAGTCAAGTGTGACTATCAAATTATATGCTTTTCTTAAGGAATGAGTAAGTGAGTCTTCATTTCTCAGTGACATCCAGGACCCGCAATTTAAAGCTCATACATTCAAACATCATTATTCCTGCATGTTGTATTTGCCATCAAACTACTTACTAAAATTTCGTTGTAACCCCAAGTCAATACCCATAGTGGTTTCACGGTCATTCACAGACATGTGCACTGCTGCAAACAATTTGAGACACCCAACACACACTTCACCAGCTGAGGTCAAACAAGGCAACGCTCTGCCTTCTTATTTCAGATCTCCTACTGTAAGCAAGTGTGTCTTTTTCACAGTCTATGTAGTGCCACATTTCCAGGTGTGCTGTTTGTTGGTGATTTTGCTGTTTAAAATGGCCCTGTGCTTGTTGCTGAAGAACAATCTAGTGTATAAGCACAAAAAGATTGTAATGTGCCTTAAGGGGAATACACAAGTGTTAGATAAGCTTTGTAAGGCATGAGCGATAGTGCTGTGGGTCATACGCTCAATGTTAATGAACCAACAATGCATACTAAATTAGGTGTCTTTAAACAGAAACACATATAAACAAGGTTAGGTGTTGATCAGTTGTTGATTTGTTTTGATGACAGACTCATAGAAACCCCACCCTGCATTTCCCCTAGGAGCAATAATTCAATATTCATTAATTCAGTGTTCAAGGTAGCTTTATAAAACACAACTACTGTGAATAATGAGAACTGACTATATTTTGCTGTCAACTCTAAATCTTTGAAATCAGAATCCACCTGAATATACTTAGTTTAACTAAAAAGACTGTCAATGTGTTAATTTGGACAATTTAATGAATTTTTAAAGCAAAATTGAACAGTTTCACTAACTTGATGAATCAATCTAGTTACTTAATCTACAGTTATTGCTTTATGTCAACATATGTCAAAATATCCAGTCAATGATGCTAATTTTGTATTGGCAAAAATGTTCCCAGTGCTTCAGATGAGCTATTTCCCAACGAATACACTGAATTAATATCTTCATATTCTAGTTTTATTGATGTTATCCAGACATAGTCTGTGTGCTTATTACAGTATTGTATGAAGAGATCCTTCCACAAAGACAAGCCCTAGAACTGAGAAGATAGCCTGAAAATGAAGAATATGTTATAGAATTTATTAATAAAAATATTGAAAAAATAAACTTAAATATATACAAAATGACTCACATTTACATAGACTTTCCATGTAGTCAATAGGTTAAATAGCAATCGATCCTGAAGAAGACATAATTATGTTGTATTTCACAAATACGTGTTGAGAACCTACTATTGTTAGAACCTGGAATTATAATTGTGAATAAGACAGTCAATGTTCCTATTCTCATGAATAGTCTTGGGGGTGGATAGACAATAAAAATCTTCACAAATAAATACAGATAGTGATATGTGTAATAAGGATAATATTAGGGAGATGTGCTAGAAAGTAATGAGAGAGGAAGAAGATACTTTAGAGAGTCTGAATGACAGGAAGCCATGTGAAAGTTTGAGGACCAAAGCAATCCAGACTGAGAGAGTAAGTGCAAAAGCACCAACTCTTGGAAAATTGTGGCAAATCCAAGATGCACAAAGATAGCTAGTGTGGCTGGAGCTAGGGTCTTAGTGAAGCCCATGTAAAAATGGTAGGCTAGAGATCTACACTAAGAACCTCTTCATTTGATGGAGACATCCTCTCTAGGTGTCTGTCCAGGTGTTCACTGTTCTTGCCTCCTCCCCTTCCCTGCTCCTTCAAATGGAACTATAGGAATATCTAAGGTCCTTTTATGCACACTTCTGGAGCTACAGAAAATTTTGGGAGTGGTTCGTCATCTTTTCCTCTTTATCCCAGGAATCAATATCCCTATGTCTCTATTTCTATCACAGGTTCTGCCCCTAGAAATCCCCATGCGAGAAGCAAGCAGTATTCTCTATGTTCATCTATGTGGTTAAATCCAGAGACACAAGTCAATTTCTCCCAAGAATTTCCTCACCAAGTAACCCGTAAGTCCCAATAGCAGCACTAGAGTGTGTACAGTATGAACAGGGGATAAACTCTGACCTAAACTTTATAGGAGTTTGTTAAGAAAAAACGCAAGGGGCAGTGCAAGAAAAAAGAAGATAAGGAGAAGCGTGACGAAGTCATAGCTTCAGGATCAGAAAGAAGTCAGCTCTGCAGAATAGAAATTTTTGCCTATGCCTACCTCTTCCACTATCCACTAGGCATGTAGAGACTGTGGGATGGAACCTTGTCAGTTATCCCCAACTTGCAATTATGTGAGCAGACACAACTCCCCGCGCCTCTCTGAGTGCTGAGAAGCACTGTTGACCATATTCACCCTGTAGTACTGTGAGGTGATGTCATGCCCCTCCTTCTGTGCACCTGGGCAGGAGGAAGCTCTGTATGGGAGCTGTGAGGTGGAGCATGTCTACCATATTTGTCTGCACTAAGGGAAAAACAGCAAATAGGTGGCACCTTAGTCCCTTAGAACTGGAAAGTGAGAACAGAACTGAACTACAGAGAAGAGGGAGCTAGAGAAAAGGATTCTTTGAATCTATATATGTAAGTCCTAGGAAGTTTTCAAGAGCCCTTGCATGGAACTGCCTGTAATCCACATAGCAAATTATTTGAGAACGGATCCACAGTGTGTAAAACCACTAAAGTTTCAAATTAGCCTCTGGATAGCACACAGAGCAGTCCACAATAGCATAGAAAAGTCTCTGAAAGTTAAATTAGCATTTGAATCATAGCCCACAAAGTCAGCCAGGAGGTGCATTCTGAACCTAAACTTGTTGGCTGCCAATCTCAAAAAGCTGCATGCTGTGTGATTCCATTTATATGACATCCTTGAAATTATGAAATTACAGTGTTGGAGAACAGATCAGTAGTTACCAGGGTTAAGACCTTACCTATAGACAATTCCCAAAAAATTTAACATCCTAAAAATCCTAAGAATCCATTAAAAAATTAGATGCAATAAACAAATTCATCAAAGTTGCATGGTATGAGATCAATACACAAAAATCAGCTGTGTTTCTTTACTCCAGCATTGAATAATCTCAAAAGCAAATTAGAAAAGCAAATGCATTTATAATAATACCTAAAAGAATCAAATACTTAGGAATACATCTAACCATGGGGGTGAACTATAAAATATTGCTGAAAGAACTTAAAGACCTAAATAAATGAAAAGATATTTCATGTTCATAGATAAAAACACCAAAATTATAGGAACAAAATAAAAACAGATACATTGGACTTCATCAAAATTAAGAACTTTTGTACAATTAAAGGATACTACCAAGAAAGCAAAAAGACAACTTATTCAATGAGAGAAAATATTTACAAATCATGTATCTGGTAAGGAAGGGATTAAAATTCAAAATCTATAAAGCACTCTGACAACAACAAACAAAATACACAGTTGAAAGGGGCAATGGACTTGAATAGATATTTCTTCAAAGACATACAAATGGCCAATAGGCACATGCAAAGATGCTCAACATCATTAGAAATTAGATTAATCCAAATCAAAACCACAATGAGACATCGCTTCATACCTACTAGGATTGCTAGCATTTCCAAAACAGGGAAGATAAATGTTGAGGATATGGAGAAATTGGGACCCTTGGGCATTGCCGATGGGAATGTAAAATGGTGCAGCCACTGTGGAAAATAGTATGGTGGTTCTTCAAAAAAGAGGAAAACAAGTCAACAATTCCATTTATAGCATACCTATAGCCGTCAAATTTATAGAGACAGAAAGTAAAATAAGGGTCTCAGGAACTGGGGAGGAGGGGGAGTTTTTGCTTGATAGGTACAGAGCTCTTGGTGGGGTGATGAAAAGGTTTTAGGTATAGATAGTGGTGATGGTTTTACAATGTTATGAATGCATTCAATGCCACTGAATAATATAGTTACAGATGGGAAAAAATGATAAATATTATATAATGTATATTTGACAACAAAAAATACTATAAAAATAGCTCCTTACATAGCAGACTTTTAGATTTGCTTTTCAAAACAATCTTTGTCTCCTGTATTCATAGCAAATATTTAATATACATATATTCATTTTCATAAACTACTTCTAATTCAGGTTTACTGCTTCATAGATTTTTGTAAAGTGAGGTTTAAATTTAAAGGCATAAAGGAAAAAACTGAAAAATCTGACTGTTTTGAATGTCTAAATTTTTAAAGTATATACTTGTTAATAGTCATTTGCTATTACCCCAAGTCACTTCAGTTATGTGAACAATGTCTGTGTGTCATTTCTATTAGTTTCTACATGTCTTTTGCAAGCAACATTGGCAAAGATAATTACTTTAAAGAATGGAAGCTGCATTCTGCCAAAGGGAGTGGGATAAAACAGCAGAAAATTCACATTTTCTTCAAAATGCCAAGCTTATGAATCCTGGGTGGACTCTAATTTTTGGTGCTGGACTTTGCCAGTGTTTTCTGGACAAAATGTGTGATTGGAATTTATTTGAGTCCCATTTTAAAACGAAGATGTGAAGACCAAAAATTTTCCAATTTAAAATTCTAAGCTTTTTCTTTTAAAAAAAATTTTTTTTAACATTTATTTATTTTTGAGATAGAGACAGAGCATGAACAGGGGAGGGGCAGAGAGAGAGGGAGACACAGAATCCGGAGCAGGCTCCAGGCTCTGAGCCATCAGCCCAGAGTCCACGCGGGGCTCGAACTCATGGACCGCGAGATCGTGACCTGAGTTGAAGTCGGACGCTTAACCGACTGAACCACCCAGGCGCCCCTAAGCTTTTTCTTTTTTAAAATAGTAACTATTATTAATTCTGTAGCATCAGCGGTCCTATACATGGTCATGACTGCCACTAAAAAAAAAAAAAAAAAAACTCAAATAAGGCCTGGATTCACAGCAAATGTGACAGCACAAGTACAAAAAGTTTAGGGTGCCAAATGGCATTGAAGTGGTACACTATCGTTGAACCATAATTTCCTCTCAAACCTCAGTATCTCCCAGTATTTAAATGCATGGATTCCAGAACCTTTCTGCATGGGTTTAGTTCTTAGCTCTGCTGCATATTAGCTATGGATGCCTCAGCAAGATACATCCCTGTTTGTGCCTCAGTTTCCCTGTCTATAAAGTGGGATAATTATAGTATCTAGCTCATAGAATTGTGATACGTATTACAGATAAAATATTTAAAACAGTACTTGCAGTGCCTGGATGGCTTAGTCAGTTGAGTGTCCACCTCAATTTCAGCTCAGGTTATGATCCCAGTATCTGGGATCAAGCCTCGCATTGGTCTCTGTGCTGAGCCTGGAACCTGCTTAAGATTCTCTCTTACTGTCTCTCCCTCCCTCTGCCCCTCTCCCCTCCCCCCTCCTCACGTGCTCTCTCTCTGTCTCTAAAATATAAATAATAAATAAATAAATAAATAAATAAATAAATAAAACAGTACTTGCACAAAGTAAATCTATCTAATTGGTAGTTAACATTTTCACAGTCCACACATCAGTCCACTCAACAGTAATGTTTTAAATCAATACTTCAATAAGTTAATAAGGCTTTATCCTCTTTACTACAAGATTACTTGTGTTTTTTAAAAAAGCATTCTCTCATTTTCTTGGTCCGGTTTGTTTATTTAGGGGATAAATATTTTTTCACAGTGACCATACGCTTTCCATGAGTAACCATGCTGTCATTCTCACCAAATCATGTCTCCTATTTTTTGTACCCAGGCAGCCATCTTTGTTTATGAGGGTGTTAACAGACGGTGGTGCCTGGTAAAAATTTTAGCAGAAATGATAGGAATATTTGGTTTGGTAATAGTTTATCTAAAAAGTTGAGTTTTAAAAAGTTTAGCAGTTACCATCATATCCAGAGTCTTACATGTCTTTTGTTAACCTTAATATGCCAGAAATCATAGTTCCTGACATCTACTGGCCAGCATTAATTAAAAACCAGACAGACAAAGGAAAAAACCTCAAGGAAAACCTCTAAGGGAATGATTGGTTTACCTTAATTTTTTCTGCATTATATAACTTCTAAAAGTAAAATAATGGCCAGCCCTTTGATTCTTCCTAACAACAGAAGAAAAATGTACATCGCAGATTAAAATCACCAGCAATTATTATGTTCATTTAATTTCAACAAACCACGGAAAATAATAACAGCATTACTTATATGTTTTTAAGTATTAGATGACTCTGAAATATTATTAACCCCATTTTGGTTATTCTTTTTGAGGAAACCTCTTGAAAACATTCATCATTAAAATACAATTTTAATTCATGACTATGTTAATAATTTAAAACATGTCCAATGCTGAACACAAGTCATCTTCGGTGTTTCCTATTTGAAATAATTATTTCTATGAAAAATCTATTTTTAATTGAGGTGTAACTGACATATAACATTGTGTGAGTTTAAGGTGTATAACTTGCTGATTTGATGCAATTATATATTGCAATATGATTGTCGACGTAGCCAGCATAGCATTAGCTAACACTTCCATTACATCACATAATTATCATTTTCTTTTTGTGCCAAGGTCCACTCTTAGCAGCTTTGAAGAATATAATACGGTACCATTGACTATGATCATAAGACTGTGCATTAGATCTCCAGAACTTACTCATCTTCTGACTGCAAGTTTGTACCCTTTGAGCAACATCTCCCTGATTTCTGTAACCTCTCCCAGCCCCTAGTAACCACTATTCTACTCTCTGTTTCCAAAAGTTCAGTTTTTTTAGATTCCATGTGTAAGTGGTATCATAGTATTTGTCTTTATCTGACTTATCTCACTTAGCATAATGCCCTCAAAGTCCATCCATATTGTTGAAAATAGCAGGATTTCCTTCTTTCTCATGCCTGAATAATATTCCATTGTATGTTTGTGTGTGTATGTATCTTTTCCCTATCCATTCATCTATTGACTGACATTTAGGTTCTTTCCATATTTTGACTGTTGTGAATAATGCCACAATACACATGGTAGTGCAGATATGTCTTTGATATCCTGTTTTCATTTCCTTTGGATGTATACCCAGGAGTGGGATTGCTGGATCATATAGTTGTTTTACTTTAAATTTTTTGAAGAACTTCCACACTATTTCCCGCAGTGGTTTCACCAATTTACATTCCCACAAAGTGGTTTTTCCTTTCATATTTTGCCACCACTTACCTATTGTCTTTATGATAATAGCCATCCTAACACGTGTGAGGTGATATCTCATTGTGGTTTTGATTTGTGTTTCCCTGATTAGTAATGTACCTGTTGGCCATTTGGATGTCTTCTGTGGAGAACTGTCTATTCAGTTTCTCTGCCCATTTTTTTTTAACAGGACTTTTGTGTTTTTTGTTATTGAGCTTTACGAGTTCTTTATATATTTTGGATATGAACCATTTTTCTATTACATGGTTTGTAAATATGTTCTCCCATTTTGTAGGTTGCCTTTTCATTTTTTTGATTATTTCTTTTGCTGTGCAGTATTTTATTTATGGACTCTCTATTCTGTCCAAATGGTCTATATAGCTATTACTATGGCAGTACCTTACTCTTTGGCCTACTACAGCTTCGTAGTATGTTCAAAATTAGGAAGTGTGATGCCTTTAGCTTTGTTTTTCTTTCTCAGAATTGCTTTGGCTATTCAGTGTCTATTTGACTTCACACAAATTTTAGGGTTGTTTGTTCTACTGCTGTGAAAAATGCCATTGGAATTTTGATAAAGATTTCACTGCATCTATAGATGGCTTTGAGTAGTATGAACATCTTAACAATACTAATTCTTCTGGTCCATAAAATGCCAGACAGCTTTCCTTTTGTTTGTGTCTTCTACAATTTCTTTCATCCAAGGCTTTTAGTTTTTACTATTCTTATTTTTCACTGCTTTTGTTAAGTTTATTCCTGGTATCTTATTGTTTTTGATGTTATTATGAGTGAGGCTGTTTTATTTACTTATTTTTCCCATATTTTGTTGTTTATGTATAAAAATGCAACTGATTTCTGTATGTTTATTTTATATCCTGCAGCTTTACTGAATTAATCAATTAGTTCCAACTGCTTTTTGGTTAAGTCTTCAGGATTTTCCATACATAAGATCATATCATCTATAAATAAAGACAGTTTTACCTCTTTCTTTTTTACTTGAATGTCTTTTATTTATTTACCTTCTCTGATTATTCTAGCTAGGACTTACCATACTGAGTAAGAGAGGTGAGAGTAGGCACTCTTACCTTCTTCCTGATCTTAGAGGAGAAGTTTTCAATATTTCACCATTAAGTATGATATTAGCTGTGGGTATGCCATATACGGCCTTTATTATGTTGAGGTACATTCCTTCTGTACCAAATTTATCATGAAAAGATATTGTGTTTTGTCAAATGCTTTCTCCCTGTGATTAAACATAAAATCACCAATTCCATTCCCAGGGATATTAGAAGTTTAAATTATTAGAAGATTCAAATTTTTCCAGCTTGATGAAAGAACTTTATTTAATAAGATAGATTGTTAATAGCTTAAAATAAAACTAGTTTTCTTTAGGCTTTTCTTGTAAACTAATAAGTAGGTTGTTTAATCCAAGTGCTTCTGAATCCTTATAGTGTTTAGTAACAGGGCATTTTCAGAAAATTTCCCATATTACATTAGCTCAATTATCGGCAAATGACTGGTCTTGCCCTCCTTTCATTCAGGGAAACAATTTAAAGCAATTTGTTAAACTTTAAGAAAGAGGTTTAGTAATACAAATGTCAGTACTTTTGGCTTGTCTAAGGAGACTAAACAAAACAAAGAACACATTATTAAACAGTCATAAGACTTTCAAACTTTGAGAATGTTTACTTAGATCATTTTGGAAGATTAAAACATAGCAAACAAATTCTTAGTTGAGTCAGATTTCTTTTATTCTTTCTATATCAAGCCAGAGTTAATAGTACCAAAGAAGTCAATCATCTTCTTCCTTTTTTTTTCTAGTCCCCCAAACAGATGACGATAACAAAATCTTATTAGTAATAGAGCCTAATGAAAGTAGTATTCTATAAAAGAATGGGACAAGAGATAATGGGGTAGGGTTTTATATCAAAAATCTTAGCTTCATTGGAAAAAGTAGGTCTATAATTTTAAAAAAGTCTTATGGGTGAATCTAAACCATTTTTCTCCCCGCCTCCTATACATCCCTACCCAGATCAGAATTACAGTATTAAAAAGAGGCTAAATAGTAAATTATTCTCTCTACATTTGAGCACATACCGTCTGTTTTTGACACAGGAATCTTATATTGGGGGTCAATCAAAAAATGAGTTAGATGGTGAGGTAGGCAGAATAATGGCCTCAAAAGATGACCACATCTTAATCCCCAGTAATATGAATATGTTAACTCACATGGCACAGGGGACTTCACAGATATGATTAAAATTGACATTGAGACAGGAAGATTATTCTGGATTATCCAGTAGGCCCAATATAATCACACAAGTCTGTAAAAGTAGATCTTTCCAGGCTGTCAAAAAGAGATATGATAATATAAGAAGGGTCAGATGCAAGGAGATGCAACGTTGCTGGCTGTGAAGATGGAAGGAGCCAGGGAACAGTCTCTAGAAGCTGGAACAGATGAGAAATGGATTTTCCATAAATACAGGCACACTTACATCTAGATTTCAGTCCAACATACCCACGCCACACTTATAACTTACAGAACCATGAGAGAAGAAATCTTTGTTGTTTTAAGCCATTAAATTTATGGTAATTTGGTATAGCAGGTAAGACTGTGACTTTGACTACTCTTGCTTAAGAAGCATCAGACAGCTATAGAACTCCTTTAATTTACTCAAATTGTATTATTACATTAATTAATATACTATATTTGGGCATATTTCAAACAAAGATTATTGTAAGCAAGTAAAGCCATTCTTTCACAATCATGCCATTTGATTAAATGTTTTCATAGTATTTAATTAGCAACTTCAAGTTTACTCAAAACGTCCCTAATAAATTGATATGATCACATAGCTATCTGTAAGTAATAAAGTACAAATGAATAGATTTTTGCAACTTTTCATAGTCTCCATAGCAGGATAAATATAATTTAGTAAGTACTTTTTGTCAAAGCATCCCCAAATCACATATAATAATATCCAAAACAATGGATAAAGTGAAATTTTTTATGAAATATGCTTACTAGTTTTTCATACTCTGGCCTCACAATCTTGAATATAATAATCAAATAGTGTATGCCCAGATTAAATAAATAATAATAATACTTTGAGACGTTATGCAACTTATGATTCCTAAAGATAATAAATTTATTTAGGAGCCATGACCAAAAAGGGAATATATATATTAAAATGTATTATGTTTTATTTGTGGGAAAAATCCCTATTTTTGGCCCAGAGGAAATGTACACTCTCAAACAAATAAGCAATTTCTCTGCTGAGTAGTCTCTATAGGCAGATCTGCTCAACACTCAGGGGCTTATGAGCAGTTGATAGGGTTGAGGAACATGAGGTAAGCATAGTTCACTGCTCTCCTCCATTTGTCTTCTTGCCAGTTGACCACACATATACACAGACACCAACCCTCAAGTGGTACTTAAGTCAAAGTATATGGTAGTAAAATTGGAGAAGGGTAGAGGGAGCATGTGTGAAAATTTTTACAACGCTTTAAAACGGTTAATCCAGAGCCTATCATGCTCATCGTATGTAATATTCACCTTTGAAATGAGTATCTTTTTGACCCCGGTAAAGTGATACAGAAAAAATACATATAAATACTATATACATTTTAATAAGCAATGCACTATTAAAATAGCCCATGTTTTTATTTTGTTGATATATGTTTTTAATACTTTTCTGGAAACACAGAAATAAATAAGAATTCTCCAGTGACCATTCCAAAATAACTCTGCAATGCAGGAATTGTGGCCAATATTGTAGATTAGATGTAATTCATTCATTGTGTCAGCCAAGATCTTGTCAGGGGACAGAAACAATATCAGTTATTTGAACAGAGTGAATTTAAATAAAGATCTGTTAGGTTGGTATAAAGTTTTTAACCAGGTAACTGAGAGGATAAAAGGAAAGAAAAACACGAAAAATCATGGAAGCAGTTAAGTCTTAGAAGGAGGTCGGACCTCTTGGGCTGGAGGAACAAAGAGAGGAGGTCTGGGGGAGTATCCCCAGGAACTGAGACAGCTCAGCTGAGGCAGGTGGAGGAGGAGGGCCTCCCAGGTCTGAAATACAGAAACCTGAGGAATGGACATTGGCCAGCTGCTGTCTCTGTGGGGAGAGCGTGAGGCTGGTTCTGCAGGTGTCGGCAAACTGCAAAGTGGATTCTGTTAATGCCACTGGCAAAGGGAGGGCACTACGTGGGATGGTGCTCACAGAAATGGCAAGCAGCCAAAACAACAAATATGAAGGAGCCACTCCATCTTCGGAGAGCAAGGACAGAAAGGTGGTTTAAAGTTGAAACAGTAACTTAATAACTTGCACTTAAGTCAACAAAAAAGCACCTATTATTGACAGTATTTAAAATATTTCCACTTTACTGATTTCATAGTCTCCAACCAAATGGAAGAGTAGATGTTTTTGCTCATATACCATTGACCTTAAATTCTCTTCTTTATATTTACATATCTGCATCTATCCCATAATTCTAACTCAGCGCCATGCCACTGACCTCCCTAATCACCCAAAGAAAAGTTCTTTCTTCCTTCTAGGAACACTCATACAATTTTGTTTTTACCTCCTTTGTGATATTCATCGCTTTTCACTGTCTATTATGATTGTTTATAAACATCTTTAGAGCCCCTCGTAGGCAGAGGCCATGGCTAATTCTTCTCTTTAGCATAATGTCTGGAGAGTAGTAGCTGTTGACATAGGGACTGATTCTCCCATGACCAGAAGAAAAGGACTCAGATTCTTGCAGATGTGCAGGGACCTGAAGTGAATCAGACCATTCTCCTTAACCCCCTGCATCAAAACCCTGCCTGGAGAGAAAGATAAGGTACCTCTTCAGTCTTTTCTCTCACACTGGATCTTAGAGGCTGAGAAGCCGTGTTAGAACTCATGTACTGTTATTCTTTTAGAGGAAAATGAATTTGCTACTAATTCACCCTGTACAACCACTTTGTATCTGGTTTGGAGGGAGGGTAACTTGTAGAAGCCACATTCCAATTTAAGTTCTTCTTGGAGTCAGGCGTAAGTACCATAAACACTCAGAACATTGTATTTGCTGACGAGATTGCTTCATAATACAAAGTCCAAAGGGAAGGGGTGAACAGAAAATATTTGCTGAACATGTGGAAAACAAAAAGTGCCATCAAACACTAAACAACACCAACAACTAAAATATGAAGAGAAGAAAATTTAGCAATGGAAGTATCATAATGTCACAGAATGACTCACTGGAAAGACCATGACTTCTAAGTTATAAATTACTGTGCCTATTTGCACTCATTTCTGTTCTTTCTAATGTTCTTTGTATGCTTATATTAAATATATTAATAGAGAACAACTGGTCCTTTTTAATTCATTAATTCAATAAATATATTTATCAAATACCTACTGGTTGTCAGGACAACATTAGGGGCTGCTGGCAAAGAAGTTGTAAACACAGAGCCCACGCCCTCACAAAACTTTGTTCTGAAGTAATATTCAGTATAATCTAATATTCATTATACAATTTTTGAAACTTAAAGCTAAAAATACTTTGTCAAATAAAGATATGCTTCCCTGAGGGTGTAACTAATCTTTGGAGATAGGGAGCAGAAGAGCAAGCATTATGTTTTATGAGTACTGTTTTTCAAGAAGGAGACAGGGTTATAAAAGGTTTGTGAAAAACATTTTCATCTTTCTCACTTGATAGATTGAGATAGAAAGTGAGAATACTTTTTAACACATACCATCTATTACTTGGGATTTTCACTAATTCTGAGAACCCCAGATATGTGTTAAAAATGAGTCAGTCTCATTTTTTGCCAATTCAGTTTAACCCAGTCATTAAAAATCCTTAGGCATGGGCGCCTGGGGGGCGGGGGGGGGGGCGGGGCTCAGTCAGTTAAGTGTCTGACTTTGGCTCAGGTCACGATCTTGCAGTTCATGAGTTTGAGTCCTGCGTCAGGCTCTGTGCTGACAGCTCAGAGCCTGGAGCCTGCTTTGGATTATGTGTCTTCCTCTCTCTGCCTCTCTGCTACTCATACTTATCTCTGTCTCTGTCTCAAAAGTAAATAAACATTAAAAAAATAATCCTCAGGCAAAAATATACCATACTTCCTACATTTTAAAAATGCACATTTCCACATTTTAGCGTATCTGAAATTGAGATTAGCCTTAAAAGTGCTTCGTGTACTTAATCTGTTATTTCAGTGGTACATTTTACAGCTGATTGCTTCCCACAATAGGAAAATTTATGGTACATAAATGAGAACTAAATAACTCTTTTAAAACAGTGACTATTATAGAAAACACATAGCTTTTATTTAAAACTGATGACATAAAAAATTATACGGCCAGAGAAATAATAAAGTGGTTTATTATTTTAATCTAAAATCTAAAGTGTTTTAAAATTTTAATCTGAAATCTTTAATGATGGAAAATCAAATAAGAATCTCAGTGAGAAGACTGTAATAAGATGTATATCTTTAAAAAAAGATCGAAACTGATACCAACCTGTATAATGAGTTTTTCAAAAGGATTTGTTATATTAACTCATACTGCCATGGAAAATATAAGTAATTTGTATAAACCAAATTAAGCAATTTCCTACATCAGCCAAGGATTCCATTACTAGTCATTGATCTGACATTTAAATAGTAAGCTAAAGAACCAGTGTCATTGTGAAATGGAAAAGTCTACAAGTAAACTTCACTATTGTGTTCTTAATGCCTTTAGTAGACCATGAAAAGAGTTTAGAAATCCAGAAATGCCCTTATCTTATTTTGTAGAAAATGAGAGTCAACGTAACGGATTTGATTTTGGGTAAAGTTTCACCATCTAAACTTAAAATACTACTTTAATGGAAACTCTGAATCTTTATCTACACTTATGGTCAATTCTAAGAAAAATAGCAGTAGGCTGATTCAGTTTTGTGTGGCCTCTTATCTCCTCCACATATACTGTCCAAGCTTGCTTGTTTTTCTAGAAAGAATATGTATTAAAAGGAACACGTTTTTCACAATTGAGAAAGCATCCTGACTTTTGGAGGGCTGATATCCAACTAACCTTGGGAAAGCTGCTCTGTGAAACTGCTTATCTGTAAGGTACAGGCAAAGATAACCTTCTAGCTTTGTTTTAATAAATAAATGTTACAGAAATGTTATCCTTTTCATGTCAGACATGCAATAAGTGTTAGTATTTACCTATCTGGGTGCTATGAAATTACAGACTGAATTTTTTCATATTTCATGTAGTTATTTTGCCTTCAAATAAACAGGATCAGGCTTGATCAAATCAGTACAGGAAAATAATATTTTTCTGCTATATAAACTATTTTTGCTACATTGTCACAGTGCATAGAAAAGATAAATATATTTTATTATGTTGTAGAAAAATATCTAGAATTTCTGTAGATAACCTTTAGAAATGCAAGAATTTATGCAGAAATTTGCTTTTCTTTTTCTTTTTCCTAGATATTTCCTACAGTTTCAAACTAAAATTTCACCTGAGCTTAATCCAAGATGTATCAAAACAATGACCAGTAAAAAGATTTATAATTAACTTATGTATAATGAAGTTTATTTCTATATGGTCACTTCCAACATAAATACTTCAGTCTTTTCCATCACACCTTTCAAATTAATTTTTTTACTGTTGGTGAATTCTATAAATAGGAGTCATGAAATGCGTAATCAATGAATTTCCAGACAATATAAGCCAAAGAAATATAAGGGAGAAGGAAAGAGAAAGAAGAAAGAAGGAAGGGAAAGAAGGTGGAAAACAAGTGAGGGGCAGAGAGAAGATGAGGGAGAGGGAGAGAGAGAGAGAGAGAGGTTGAGAGAAAGAGAGAAAGGTGGGGAATAAGCAGAGTAAAAAGCCATTGTTCAGCAGTGAGTATCTGCTATGAAAGTTTTACTCAGTATCTTTCAGAAGCAACTGTTTTTCTGCCTGATATTTGGTAAGGACTGTTTGAAATTTAAGACAATTACAGCAAGAACATAAAAATTTCTGCAGTTTGCCTCCAACACCCAGACCTTTTAGCAGATCTCTAGTCAGGAAGCATCTCCTCAGAGAGGCCTCCGAACATCTCACTGAACAATGGCAACCGCACTGCTCTCTACTTAACTCCTTCTAGTGTCTGCTTCTCTATATAGCACTGAGCAATACCTGAAAGAATTACGTGTGATTTTGTGTTCTGTCTCCTGTTCTAGAAAATCTAGGGATACCGAGTTTTGTTATTCACTTTTCCACTATATTCCAATACCTAGAACAGTGCTAGATAAATAGTAGGGACTCCGTACAACCCTGGTGAATGAGTACAAGAAAGTGACTGCAGCACAGTCCAGGGAAGAGGAAAACAGCGTGAGACAAACATCATCTAGGCTGAGAAGAGTCAAGAAGCAGCAAAGTTGCAGTCATTCCAGAAGCAAAACAAAATCCACCATTATATTGAAACAGAGGTTTTACCAATTTCTAGAGAGGAAGAATTATAAATTTATATCAGGAACCCCTCTATGTAGTTTTTAATGTATTTTGCTATTTGTTTTTATGCTTAAACCACTACGGTAATCAATGTACAGTTCTTCATCTACAAAATGGATCAACCATTTTTAATGAATGTCTTCTGTCATATTTACAAAGGCATGTATTAAATCATTCTTTCAGACATTGCTCATGTTTGAACTTGACCATAACTTAACAACTATAGTCATGCCACTGGTGCCCAGAGAAGACAAACCTTTAAAACATGGTACATTAGCAATACCTTCAGAGTGCAAACTAACACACAGATTGTTTTGCCAGTCGGTTGTGAACTTTGACTGGGTGGGACACAGAAAAGGAGTCATTGCCGTGCCTTTTCCTTCATAAACCTCAAGTTGCAACTGAAACTGTTACCAGAACCTTCTTCAAGAGGCTCAGAAAACAAAACAAAGGAGAAGAGAAACATGGCTTTATATGGTTGATCTTAAGTTCTTACTATGTGCTGAGCATAGATTTACATCCTCAAAATAATCATATATAATTCTCATTAACAATGAGGATATAAGTTTAGAAATGTAAATGCTCACCCAAGTTCACACACACAGAATGATTCTGGGGTTTAAACCCAAACACCATCAAAAGATCAGTGACAAAACCCACTCTTCACAATGTTCCTATCCGGTGTACACACACTTCATTTAAAATATTCCACAACGATCTTTAGAACCTCAACAGAAGTCCATGGGGGAAGAAGGGAAGGGGAAACAAAATAGTTACAGAGAAGGAGGGAGGCAAACCACAAGAGACTCTTAAACACAAAGAACAAACTGAGGGTGGATGGGGGGTGGGGGAGAGGGAAAACAGGTGATGGGCATTGAGGAGGGCACTTTTTGGGTTGAGCACTGGGTGTTGTATGTAAGCCAATTTGACAATAAATTATAATAAAAAATATTCCATAACGAATTCTGCAATAGTGATCATCTCTAGTGCATAGTTCTCTTTCTTGTTTGAATTGGATGCTTTTGTTTCTTCAAAGAGTTAATCTACTCCCACAGAACACTGGACATATTTTTAAAGGTCAAAACTAAATTCGAAATACGATTCATTGTAAATAAGTTTGTTGTAGAACCTGGCACTAAAATGAGTTATAAGTCTATTTCTCCTATAGTTTGTACAGAGACCCATTTAATATTGTAACTGAATAAGAAGTTACTGCAAAAGAGAATTCAAAAGGCTGTTTGCCTACCTGCAGATTGTAAGTATGTTTTACATTCTCCAGCATGAGCAAAATTTTAAGCAACACAAAACAGGTTCTTTCCCAGCAGAAGCTTCTATTTTCTCAAAATAATAACAGCATTAATTAATTGATAACTCTTTTTTTAAAATCACTCATATTAACAAGACCTATAAATATATTCCCATAAAATGCCATCTCTTTCTCTGTATTCTCAAAAATACATTTTTTAGAGGCTAGTAGAGAAAATGTTCTTCATACTGGGAAGGTTCCCAGCCCTTTGTTGATATGATACAGTGAAAAGACCACTAAACCAAACAATAACATTTAAAAAAATAAGGAAAAAATATTGTCTCTGACATCAAATAGCAGTCTGCAGTAATTAGTCTATGCCTCAATTTCCCCCTTTTGTAAAGAGGATAAAACACTGGTGTCACTTTTTTTTCCATTTGAATTCCACCCTCTCCCCAGTTCCCCCACTTCTACTTAGAAAATTATAACCAATAAAGTCCAACTGAAATGCTCCCTTTTGTTTCTGTAACATTCATTCAACCTCACCTCTGCCCTTTGAACTGATTACAATGGCATTATACATACCTCTCTCTTAAAATATAATATTACATGATAGAATAGAATATAGTATAAAAGATTTTTTTTCACATTTATTCCTTGAAAGATATAAGCTCCTTGAGCAAAGCAAAACAAAAAAACAAAACCCACCATAGAACATATAACTTTAATATCCCTTCACAGTCCCTAACTTTAAGTATTAAAAAAAAGTACTTATACTAGTTATACTGCTGGAAGTATTAATAGTGATAGTAATAGATGCTGGGTACTAAGGAGGGCACTTGTGTTGAGCACTGGGTGTTACATGTAAATGATGAATCAATAAATTCTACACTAATACACTAGATGTTAGCTAACTAGAATTTAAATAAAAACTTGAAACAAACAAAAAAATAATTTTAAAAGTACATCATATTACCATCCTTTTCCTTTCTCTGGCAGGAATTTGATTCCTCCCAGAGAGAGGAATGTTAGTGGCTCTCAATAGGTCAGTGATGATACATTGCAGCCTCATACAAGTTATGTTTGTTTGTTTTTTAATACCAATGCCAGGTCTCAGAGCAGGACTGTCAAATTAAGGTCATTTCTTTTTTCTTCCTCCCTCCCACCCACCCTTCCTTCCTTTCGTTTCTTCCTTCCTTCCTTCCTTCCTTCCTTCCGTCTTTCCTTCGAAGGAAACGAAGACGAAGACGTCTTTTCTCCCTCCCTTTCTCTTTCTTTCTCTTTCTTTCTTTCTTTCTCCTTTTCTTTTCTTCCTTTCTCTCTCTCTCTCTCTCTCTCTCTCGCTCTCTCTCTCTCTCTCTTTCTTTTTCTTTTAATGGCAGTGGGTAGGAGGGCAGTCTCTAATGTTTACAGGACTGAAGACCATTGTTATAGGGGACCCATTCACTGACCTGGGTTTGAAGAAGGGCTGGAGCATAGAGGATGCAGCACAGGTAGATGGTGACAGGTGGTTTAACTGTTGGGCTAGTTAACTGGGCATAATGCTTCTGAAAACAAAAAGGATAATTTTAAATTTTAAATTTTAAATTATTATTCCATAATTCGAATACCTTTATCTAGGCTTTTAAGAGGATGGAATCAGACTGTCAGTGCTCCCAACTTTTGTTGTGCGAGTTCATCCAGTTCATGCTCAGTTGAGCTGTTCTTCACTAACACACACTTCAATGAGATGTTTTCTCTTTTCACTAGCAATTCCAATAAATGTTTTCTTATAATTGGCAGATTTTTACCAAAAAAATTAATAAAGCAAAAAGTTACTCCCAAAACAAACATTTTAAAATTATTTTATTTGTGGTTTCATATGGTGAACAGGAGTCCTCCCTTCCTCTGCCCTCTGTGCCTTTTGAAATTCGGATACAACCTTTTTCCAACAACAATAAAAAGAAAACATGTTTTCCCTTAATTGTGTCACCCAATCCTTCAGCCATGGTATTGAATGAATTAAGTCCGAGGAAGGCAAACTTTCCTGCTTCATTTTGGAAACTCTGGACTTCATCAGGAACATTTCTCTTAAGGAGATGGGACCGGGCATAAACCTCAGGCACAGTTGTGAGTTTCTCTGAGCCCCATGACCTGCTAGTGCACAACTGGCCATAGTCTTTCCTCTTGGGTCTAATAATATCCTCCATAGGCTTTTACTATCACACCGACAACTTCTTTTTTTTTTTTTTTTTACACTCGTTTACAAGTACTTTCTCCTCTATTACGTTATCAACTTTTTGAGGAAACAAATATATACCCAGCACCTGGCACACAGACTAGCACGTGTGATTCAGCACCTGTTGCATTCCAAGGTCCACAAATAAATAAAGTAAGAAAATTCATATTTTTTCTTCATTCTTTTCTTGGACTAACTTACTTTTCAGATTTATAATAAAGGGCATTCAGCAATACACAAATCTGGTCAATTACACATTCTCCTTCTTTCTGATTTGTCTTTATTTTCTTTATCATAAGATTCCACAATTTGGGTAAGAATTCTGATTCCCTATCAGAATGTTAGAGTTTATAGTCTATTCAGTGCCCCAAAAATGACTCAATCTAGTCATTTTTATTAATATTTCAAGAAAAATAAGAAATACAGGTTTCCATACCAGAAGAACACAAAATGTTAGTTAAAAAAAAATCTAAGGCTACTTCATATTTATTCTTATTATGTAAAAAATTAATAGCTGAATGACTACAGAGTGTTGAGTGAAAATGTTTATAAACCAGGACTTGTTATTTCCTTTACCCAGAAATCCTGGTGTTTTTCTTTAATTTCTGAAGGAAAATAAGCATATTACATACATAAGGACTAAGGAAATATACCTATGGGGTCAGGATGAAAATATTTCTCAAAGATATACTAACCATAAAACCACTTAATTATGGAATTGAAAATAAGTAGTTTCTGTGAATGTAATTACAAAATTATTCAAATGTTTAAAAATATTGTAAGAGAAGACATAAATTGCAAAACCCAATAATTTAATAAAAAATGTATTTCACATGTGAGATTAGACTAAGAAAAACAGGAAAAAACAGATGAGAAATACAAAGATGATAACATTTTCCAATAATGAATAAAATAAGAATCAGGTAATAAGTGAAAGATTAGTATGATACCTTGTCCAAACACTTATGATTAACAAAAAAGAGAAACAAAACGAATGTAATTCTTCTACATTGCTATTGGAAAAAAGAGCAAGAATGAAAAAACTTAGCTTATAAAAATAAAGATACAGGGGCACCTGGGTGGCTCAGTCAGTTAAGCGTCCAACTTCGGCTCAGGTCATGATCTCACAGTTCATGGGTTTGAGCCCCACATCGCGCTCTGTGCTGACAACTTGGAGCCTGGAGCCTGCTTCGGATTCTGCGTCTCCCTCTCTCTCTCTGTTCCTCCCCTGCTCTCACTCTGTCTCTCTCTCTATCTCAAAAATAAATAAAGATTTTTTTAAAAATTTAAAAATAAATAAATAAATAAAGATACAAAACACAGGGAACAACAAAAGAGTGTAAGAATCATGAATAAATTGAAATAAGTAAAAACTGATAAATCTGTTACCATACTAATGTTTTAATTCCTCTATCAAAGAACAAAGACTCTTAGATTGGGTTTAAAAAAATAAGTTTAACCATATGTTTCTTTTTAATGTTTATTTATTTTTGAGAGAGACAGAGACAGAATGCGAGTGGGTTAAGGGCAGAGAGAGGGGGAGACACAGAATTGGAAGCAGGCTCCAGGCTCTGAGCTGTCAGCACAGAGCCAGATGCAGGGCTTGAACTCATGAGCTGTGAGATCATGACCTGAACTGAAGTCAGACACTCAACTGACTGAGCCACTCAGGTGCCCCTAACCATATGTTTTTTAAAACAGACATGTCTAAATAAATTATTTGAAAATTTTTAAAGTAAAAAAATGTGAAAATATATATGTAGAAAATATACAATAAAATAAAATAGGAATCTCAAGGGGTATAGTTGGTAAAGCGGGATTCAAAGGAAATAAACAAGGATGAGATTTTTAAATATTATTTTATATGAAACCTATAGTATGTCTATAACAGTTATCAACCTTTATGACTAATACAGCATTAAATTGAACAAAAAGATTCATAAATATAAGAAATATCTTATATCTTATATATTTATCTTATATCTTTCTTCTTTCTAAGAAAGTAACAGTACACAAACAAGTAGGTGAAAATAAATTAGAATATAAAGGACTAATTATGTGGAAATTAAAATTTCAAAAATAAGGAAATCATACACAAAGAGCTTTTGGAGAAAAAAGGAAATGACGCTGTAATTATACAACGTTTAGAAAATAATTATTTAAAAAAAACCTTTATGTGAAAATATAGAATGTATAGTCAAATTTTCTCAAAAACAAATTCATGGCCTTAAATGCTTTTATTATTAGAAATGTTAGGAGCTAGATAATTAAAATATAAGACAGAAAATGTAAGAAAGGGAAGAAGGAATGTATAAAGATAACTGAATAAATGAATTAAAAACAAAACAGTAATATATAAAAATTTGAGAATACAGATTTTGAATAAAAATAAGTTTATAATAACATGTATAAATTTAAATTAGTGTAATTGAAAAAAGAGAAAAATAAGATAACAGGACTAAAAAAAAGGCATAAAATACAGATACAGGGAGTTTACAGTTATTATAAAGTACCACATATACTCTATCATAAATATGCATGATTTTACACATAATCACAAAAATTGAAATTTAAAATATTTTCTTCTACAGTAATTTTAGTAGCCATGCTAAATTTGGTTGTTGTTGTTTTTAGAGAGTGCGAGCGGGGGAGATGGCCAGAGGGAAAGATAGAATCTTAAGCAGGCTCCACACTCAGCGCAGAACCCAATGCTGGGTTGATACAACAACCCTGGGATAATGACCTGAGCCAAAATCAAGAGTCAGATACTCGGGGTACCTGGGTGGCTCAGTTGGTTATGATCTCGCAGTTTATGAGTTCGAGCCCTGCAATGGGTTCTGTGCTGGCAGCTCAGAGCCTGGAGCTTGCTTTGGATTCTGTGTGTGTGTCTCTCTCTGCCCCCCATCTGCTCTCACTCTCTCTCTCTCTCAAAAATAATTTAAAAAAACATTTAAAAAAAGTCAGATAAACCTCCCGATGCCCCCATGCTAACACTTATTGTAACAATATAAGTAATCATAATAATAAATCAGACAGAGATAGAGATTCTATTCCTATTAAGTAGAAATATTTAATATATCCTTGAGTAAGTATTTTACAGGAGAAGAAGGAAATAGAAAGACATAAAAGTACTATCTGTACATTGTCTTCTTTCCCTTAAAGAAAGACTCAACAATTTTATTTTTCTCAAATAAATTCAAAGATAAATAAAATTTAAAATAAAACTTCATAAAGCCTGGAAATGGAAATAGAATATGTTTTTCATTTAAAAACTGAATACAACCTTTGAAATAATTTATAATACTATTTCTATTTCCAATCATAGACATGACTGACTTTTTCGGGGCTTACCGCTCAGGTCACAAAACCATGCTATGAAATACAATGAGTACGATGATGTATCACACACTCAGGTGCATATTCAGCCATGAGTAGATCTAGACTCTGGGAACTTTGTATTCAGTGTTTTCTCACCAGACAGCCAAGACAGCAATAATAAATTGAGGGAAAATATCTGGTCATTAAGAAAACAGACTTTAAAATACACTATAGCATAGGTTTCAAGATTGGTTCTGATTCCCTAATGAATTCATTAGCCTTTTAAATGCACTGTTTTCTAAACCTCTTTCAAATGTCTGATTTCAAGTTTTAATTTCTGAATGTTAACTCCATGAATGGGTAGATATTAAACATTTAAAGCAGATATCCAGGGATTCTCCATCCATCCCATGTTTTCCATCTACGAGGCATTTTGGATTCCTCAAAGTTCCATAAGTAATATATAATATGTGAGGAAGGTATACAGATGCCAAACCTCTGTCTACAGAGACAACTTTTTCAGGAGATGGAAACAGAAACAGAGCTTGTTAAAAGGTTTCCAGGCCTGGGAGTCCAAAAAGTTGGGCTGAAATGTGACCTTTGAAGCACTAAAACCGCTGGTGATATTTAAAAGCAAAATGTGGGCTTTAAATAACATTTCACATGCTGACTATAGAAAACGGAAACAACTTCTGGGTGTCCAGGCAGGACATCTAGAAGTCTTTAACTAATGGTAAATCACAAATCTAGTCAAACTTGGGGCCAAGAATAAAAATACAGTGACACTGCATTGTTAGGAGGGAAAGTGAGTTTTCTTAAGTCTTTGATCTCCTTGAAGTTTGCTTATTTTCTTGAGTTTTAGAAGCATGCACACCATCGGCATAGCATATTATTCAGGCTTTTTTTCCTGCAAAGTAAGGTCTTTTCATGTTTCAAATATACAAATCAGAGCATTCTTAAAAAGGAACAGCCTTTTAAACCTCATGCTCCAAATAGGTGTAGTTTGCTGAAGCATAGACATAAAGAATTGTCAGATATTAGTGTGGTATCTTCAGGGCTCCTCTTTTCTACACAGCCTGACTTCAGCCCACCTCCCTCATTATTCTGCCCAGCTTGTGTAGACGGAGTTTCACAGCTGTAACAAATTTAATTATGTTGCCAGAAGCCATGGTGTTCCCGTTCTGCTCCTCTTCTTCTCTGTTAAATTCTATTTTTATTTAAAGATATAGAAAATCACAGCTGGAAACAGCCTTAAAATTGTCCCTAGGATGTTTTGTCACTAATTGTCCCTATGTGCTACCAGAACAAATAAATAATTGGGAGAAAAATCAAGTAAGTTTATTAAAAAGTTAATCCAAAATGAGTTTGGTTTTCCAATTGCTTTCCTCACTGGTACTACATACTTGTTGCAGAGTCGAGCCACTTTCTTACCGAGTCGTGGGCTCAAAGTGAAGAAGTTGAATGGGAAGTCTCAGACTATGGTCGGCCTCCACATTCCTACCTGGCCCCGTGACCCACTGGTCACTGCCTTAGAGCAACCCATCTCAACGTTACAGGGTTCTAGTCCTGCTAGAGAATCTACGTGCTGCTGTCATCCTTACTGCCCTCTGTGATGCAACCATTCCACCGTGGCTCTTGGCCTCGCAGGAGACTTCCTCAGTGACCTACCTGACTTTGCTTGTCTGAATTACAGCCTCCTGACCCTGGGACTCAGACTCAACCAAAGGCAATGATCATGGGATCATCAGTTATGGACTGAATATTTGTGTGCCCCCAAAATGCACGCATTGAAGCCCTAACCCCCAGTGGGATGACATTTGGAAATGGGGCATTTGGGAGATTAGTACATTTACGTGAGGTCATAAGGGTGGAGCCCGTTATGGGATTAGTCCCTTATAAGAAGAGGAAGAGAGACCAGAGCTATCTTTCTCCCCACTACGTGAAGACACAATGCAAAGCCAGAGAAACTTCATGAGGATCTGAATCTGCCAGCACCTTGATCTTGGACTTCCCAGCCTCCAGAACTGTGAGAAATAAATGTCTGCTGTTTAAGCCACTCAGCCCATTGTATGTGACTATAGTGGCCTTAGATGACTAGAGAAAAAAAAACAGTGAGGCTTCCCTCAGTACCAGCCCAGAGCATTTTTCCTCACTCAGCTTGGGTGCCCTGAATGTGTCCTTCAGTCAGTGCCTTAAAAGCTGAGAGATTTTCCTTATTCTCCCCAGGACTATTAGGTGGGGCCTGGTTGTTATTCTCCACATGTCCAGCCCATTACACTTCCTCACCAAACCCTCTAATCAAGGATGCCAGGTAGACATGAGTGTGTAAATGATATTCAAATTAATGGCGCGTGTGTGTGTGTGTGTGTGTGTGTTTTAAGTTGTTCCTTATATTAAAATGGGATATAATAGAATCAAGTAGTTATAAGCTAAGCTGTAGCTTGGAGATCACCTCTGCTGTAATACCTTTATTCCATAGCTGAAGAAACAGAATCTCAAAAAGGTTAATAGCTTACCCAAATTCACATAGTTAGGGTAGAAATGAGCACAGGAATAACGCTCTGTCAATCTGTGCTGCTCAGTTCATTTTTATTGTATAAGATGTCAAGAAAAAGGTTAAGGTAAAATTTTAAAATCACACACACATACATATGTCCCATTCTATCCTCTAAGATCTTGGAAACATTAATATCACCGTGCATGCTTAATATTTTGCCACATGCTGCAACGACAGCATGACAAATCAAAGCCATAATAGTAACCATGGCTTCATGTTGTTTCAATTTCAATTGTCATTCCCCAAATTAAAAATCTTGCTCATCAACTGAAGCAAAAATCAGACAGACCTGCTTATTATGCATTTGTGGATGGGGAGATAAACAAGGCAAGTCATGCCTTAAGCAAAATACGGCCGATTTGGAGAGACCGACAGATGCACAAAGTCTGTCGGTTGGAAATACGTGGGGATCATTTCTAAGGTGTTATAATCAGAAACCAAAGTCTTACGCTGCAACAAAGGAGGTAAAGTCATTTCTTTTGGGAAGAATGAAGGCAGATTTCATGTAAGATATCTCAAATGGTGAATAGGCTTCAGGTAGAGAGCGACAGAGGAAGAAATGAGAAATGGAGGAAATACTAAGAGCAAGGAGGTGGCTTGAAGTAGACAATGACAGGATTCTCCTGAGAGGACTGACTAGGTCAGTGTTGCAGGGGGTAATGGAGGATGGATGCAGTGGTAGTCACGCAAAGATTTGGGAAGCCTGCTCAGAGCCAGCCAGATCTTGGAGGACTTACCACTGCATGCTAAGAAGTTCATTTTAATGTAGTAGACAGAGGAGCCAAGAAGAGTGATTCTGAGCAGAGAAATGATCAGGTGTCTGTTAATGACAAAATTACAACAACAACAACAAATAATAACAATAAACAATTTTCAGATATTCTCTTTCTTACTCTTCATTTAGATATTCAGAACCTGGGTAATCCAGTTTATCATCAGTTATCAGTGAAACTGTATTGCCAGAGTTATCCTTTCACTGTGATTTGTGATTTGTTTAATCTTTTCAAAATCTGCTGATGTTTTCACTTGTTGGCTGCCAAGACCCTGGCTCCGGCTCTAGTCCTCACTGAACAGCTCCTTGGCTGCCCTTCTCCATTCATCCATCACATGCTTAAAGTCAATCCAAAATACTGCAGCACATCTCACTTTTTCCATTTCTTGTAATGCTCGTGTTACACTGGCCTCATGTACACCTGAAAATTAGATTCAAATAATTTCTGGTTCTGATGCTTCAAGCACTTCAGACCTCCAGGCTTACAGAGTGCCCTCTAAGGCCCCGGTTGCACCCTTGTTGTTGAGACTGGATTTAGGGAAAGCTCATGGTCAAGCTTTAGCCTGATCAAGAATAAGAAGAACAACAGTTGTCCTGGACTTGTCTGTTAAGCTGAGTTAAAGAATATCAGAGTGTTGATTAATATGATATATTATTACTAAAACTGACCTCTATATTACCTGCCTCCTGTCCCCTTATATATTCTTCATAAATGTTAAGCCACCTTATCCAATTATTTAGTATTCTGATGGTAGCTGCTGAAAACAGCAAAGTGTTGTAATTTCATAGAAAGATAAGCTTTAAGTGAAATGTGCAAATCCCTGTTTCAACAGACAAATCACTATTTCCACAGATGAATTCCTCTTGAAAGTCACCTGTTTCCTCTCTCTCAATCTTTTCCACTCTCTCTCTCTCTCTCTCTCTCTCTATCTTTGACTTTCTGTCGGCCTTTCTCTCCCTACCCACATATTTTTCACCTGTTTTCCCTATTTTTCATCCCCGAGCACTTATCCCTAGTGGCTCCCTCAGCAATTCTACACTGAATACTTTCAAAGATCAGAAAACATTCCTTAGAGAAATATGCTCATTTGTGGGATGAAAATACTGAAGTACAGAGAAGATGTACTTTAGGTTTGTTCGTAAAGGTAGTTCCAAACCGTTATGATGGAAACACAAAGCTCCCAATCCTTAGTCCACTGAGAAAATTATAACCCTGGTTTATAATTAGTTTTAAAGAGATCAGGATTCTTTCTTCTGTCTTGGAAATAATCTTGGCTTCTGGCTAAGAATCAATCACATCATATCAATTAACTCAAGAACAAAAAAGTCTTAAGACCTGACTGGGCCTGCACTTAGAAGAAGTCCAGCTGTGGCTCAAGGAACCTCTTCTGGAAATGCACTAGCCTCAGCAGCTACTGCAGAATCCTATCATTTGCTTACATCAGTTTGCACTAAATTCTTAATTTAGCAAATGTCATAGGCATGATGTATGTTAGTTTTCTGTACCAAGAGAGATACTTGCATTCAGTTTAGGAAATAATTTGTTTCTAGACTGCTATTACCTATAAATTGATAATTTTTCCTCTGTGACTTATTATCATTTTTAAATAGCTTTTTTCAATACCATTATAAATTTTCCTTTAATTTCTGAACACTATAGAAATAACTCTCAAGAGTTATTATCATATCTGCATTAAAACCATGTCAGTTATTCATCCTTTATGGAAATTGACTGAATTTTTGGCATTACCTTTACTGGTAAATAATTGTTTAAGTAATTATGCGTAAGAATAATAAAAAGATTTATTACTTATAAAGTAAATTGGAGACAGCTGGTTTTATGGAAAGAGGTCTGGCTTTGGAACTACAAACAAATGAAGCTATGCCATTTATTACATCTAGGGTTTAAGCAAATTACTTGATAGCTCTTTACATGAAATATGGGCTGATTACAATACTGTTATAAATATTTAATATTATGGATGTGTTAGAAATTCCCCAGTTCAGGGATGGATCATAGTATGTGCTCAAAAATATTAGTTCCCTTCTCCTTTTCCAAGATCTAAGAATATTGCACCATTGCAGCGATCCTTTGCACTTGGACTTTATGATTTCCTGGAAGTCACCATTCTTAGTTTCAATAGTTAAAGAAATTATTTGCAAATTGAAAATGAGTCCATTTGCCTCTTTTCGTTGCAAAAGCACTTTGCAAACATATTTTAAAAGAGAAATATTTTAAAGCATATTATACTTTCCTCAATCAAGTAGTAGAGTATTTATGGGGATGCTCTCCTACAAATTTTACTTTACTTAAAACCAAAAGTCCAGGTAGTTTTTCTCATTAAGCCGAAAGAAACTATTGCCTGATTATATGTCTATTAAAGCCTTTGTAGGGACTTTTACAATTATTCAATTAAATTAATAGATACTGTGTCTCAACTATGTGCAAAATCAGAGTCCCATTTATAAGGCAGTATATTATGGGCACTCATAATGGACTAAAGATTGAATAAAGGAAGGAAAAATCCACTAAAGGAACCAAAAAAAAAAAAGGAAAAGAAGAAAAGAAAAACCTTGCATCTATTTCTTTAACAAACTTTCAAAATGTTAATATTTTGCCATCACTTTGGCTATATCACAAAGTAAAAAATGATTTATCTTCTGTTTACCAATGTTTGGTCTTGAACATAACAAAAATTTCTATTTATAAATTTATTTTCAAAATTATTACTCAGTTGTTTAGAAAATCTTGAAAATGTTGGATGTACTAAAGGAAAGGTGAAATCAGATGCACATTGGACTAAGCAACTTAAAATGTTGTCCAAACATTTTAGTTCTATAAAATCTAAATTTATTTTCTCAGAAATCATCAAATGTTTGTTTATGTTGAAAAATCATGAAGCCATTTTCCAATCTCTTTCATGCAATTCAGACTGCTTTTTAAGAACTATTTATTATACTGAAAGACTGAATTTCTTTACTGAAACTAGTAAGTTTTTCTTTTAACAGATCTAGAAAAAATTTAAAATTTAGTAAGTAAGGGTGTTAATTTTAATTTGGTTTCAAATGTATGACATTATTTTTGGGAAGAGAGTAAAAATCTGTATAATTTCCCCAAAGATCCTTACCCCCCATGCGAAAAGTAATTTTAGGTAGAAGTGTCATTCAAATCAATGCATTCTAAAAATGTAATAGAGGAAAAAGTACCATTACATAACTGTGAAAATACCATCTTCTCACCTGATAGGTCAGTTTCATCTGTAATCAAAAGGGAATCCATTTAGAGGAGAAAGAAGTCTTTTACACACATAAACTCCTTATTTTCAGAAAATTTAAGTGCAGATAGTAATAACAAAATTGCTTGAATGGTAATTATAAATTTGTCTTTATGTATCTGTATGTGACGTATATAGTCATAATTAATTTACTCATTCATAAAATATTTATTGAGAAAATTATATGTGTCAAGCACCATTCTAGGCTTTGAAACCATAGTGTTGACAAGAAAGACAAAGTTTTTGTTCCTGCAGAGTTGACCTTCCAGTGAGAGGCAGCAGATAAGGTAATTTCAAAAGAAAATGAAACAGGTGATGGAGTACATAACGATGGTTGGGAAGAAGCATGTTCAGATGAGCTTTCCTGTAATGAGGAGGTGATGGCTGAGCTGAGATATGAGGAGTCAGCCATGGAAAGATTTGGAGGCAGAATTCCTGGAGGAAGGAACAAGTATGAGAGGCACTCAGGGATGATCTTGGAGTGTGCCTGTGGTGGATTAAATTCTTAGACAAATTTCCATTGTAAGGTGGTATCGTTCCCCCAGCCCCCTTGAATCTGAACAGGCTTGCAACTGCTTTGACCAAACAAGTGTGTTGGAAGTGAGGCTGTGCCAGCTCCAGGTTAGTCTCTTGGAGAGCAGGCAGCTTCCACCTGGTCTCTTAGAGCTCTTAGAAGACATGTTACCTCTACTCAACCTTCTGGAGAGAAGGCAGGGAGAGGATGCATGACTGCAAGGAGAGGCAGATGGAGAGAGGCCCCACTGAATGCAGCCTTCTGGCGGCCCATTCTGGGCTCCAGACATGTGAGAAAAGCTATCTGTGATCTCCCCAAGGCAGTGGCCAATTGAATACACCATGGACAACAGAAGAATCACCAAGCCAGATTCTACTAGAATTCCTGCTCACAAACTTGTGAGAAATAGTAAGATGGTTGTTGTCTGAAGGCACTACATTTTGGAGAAGTTTGTTATGCAGTAAGGGGTAACTTGAACAGAAAAAGACCAAAATGTTGAAGCAAAAAGACTGATCTGGAATGGGGCCAGACATTTTATTCTGGGGGTACATGAAAAACAAGATGGGGGAGACAGTATGATTCTGACCTGATGTATATCTTTTAAAGCACAGCCCAGCTACTTGTCAGGTAATAGATTTTAGAGAGGAAAGAGTATAAGAAGGAAGAACAGTTTTCAGAAAAGTATTATAGTTATGGGATTATCTCATTTAATTCTCATGAGCTTGAGTTAGTATCTTGTACTGTCTTTATTTTATAAATAAACACACTGAGAAAAATAAAGCGTAAATCATTTACCCAGGGTTGGATTGTAGAAGTATGGTTGAAAGCCAGGCCAATTCCAAAGCATTTGGTTTAATTAGTTCTGTAAACCAGGGGTTGTGAAAGAATGGTCTCTGATCAGCAGCATCATCCATCACCTGGTAATATGTTATAAATGCACATTCCTAGGCCCCACCCTCGATCTACCAAATCAGAAACTCTGAGAGGGGGCCCCATGACTGTTTCTTGACAAATGCTACAATAATTCTGATGCAAGGACAGAAATTCTCTCTGTGCCACAAAAAAAGGAAGAGCATTCAGAATTGAGCTGAAAGAACACAACCCTAGGGGGTGCATGGGGGGGTGCCTGGGGGGCTTAGCTGGTTAAGCATCCGACTTTGGCCCAGGTCAGGTCATGATCTCATGGTTCATGGGTTTGAGCCTCGCGTCGGGCTCTATGCTGACAGCTCAGAGCCTAGAGCCTGCTTCAGATTCTATCTCCCTCTCACTCTACTTTCTCTCTCTCTCTCTTCTCTCTGTCTCTCTTTCTGTCTCAAAAAAAATGAACATTAAAAAAATAAAAAATAAAAGAAGAATTTAGCTTAAAGGTAACTCCTGCATTTGAGGTCCGGCCAAGAGCAAGGAACCAGCACAGAAGAATGAAGAGGAGCAGTCAGTGTAGTCGAAAGGAACCCAGGAGACTGTGGTGTCAGCCAAGACAAGAAAATGTTTCAAGAGGGAGAGGTTGTTCCACTGTGTCAAACACGGCTGAACAATCAAGTAAGAGGAGGCTGGAGCATGATTATTGGACTTGCCAGGATAGATAGAAGCCACTGGTTACCATGAAAATGGGCAATTTTGTGGATTGGTGAAGAAAGCCTGATTAGAATAAAACAAAGAATAGAAAGGCAGGAAGGGACACAAAAACATAATCTTTTTGAGAAGTTTTTTTCCTATGAAGTATACAGATATGGAATGATAAAAGGATTCAAAACAAGTGTTGATTTTTTTCTTATATAAAAGATGTTCAGGCATTTTTATAGGCCATTAGAAACCATCCAATATGGGGAGCAACTGAAGTTGAAAAAGCAAATACAATAATCACATGACAGAAGTTCTTGAGTAGCCAAGAGCAGGTAGAATGTTAGTCCTCAGGTAGGATCACAGACTCTTATCTTTACAGGAAGTGAAGTAAAGTATCTTGGAATCAATGAAGGTTAGTCTGAAGACAGGATGGTGAGGTGAGGTGGGTCTTGTCAGTGTTTGTGATGTATGGTCTAATGGGTCTAAGGTTGTATGTCAGAATTGGTAGTGATGTCAAGGAGAAAAGGTGTAGAATAACTTTCTTAGAATGTGGGAACAGAAATCTAGTAGAAGAATGAAAGACTACTAGCCAGTGCTGGAGACCATCTGAGATTTGTGATTATTAACTTAACGTGAGACCATTGAGAAGAATTATTTTCTCCAGTGAGTTGAGTCCAAGGCAGGTGCTTTTCTGGGTTAATATAGTAAAGTAAGACAGGAGAAAGACCATTTACAAGAAAGCAATTATAGTGATGGACATGGAACAAAGGACTTCAATGTGAGTAAGGAAGAAATTGAACTATAAAAAGTATGCTGTGCAGTGAAAAAGAGAGTCAAAGGGGCAGGTGCCTGGAGGGATAAGAAATTGTGGGTGTAGGAGTTACTGGAATAAGTAAGCCAGATGGATGGGAAGTAGTGGTTGGAGACCCAGATTCCTGAAACTGAGAAGCTGAAGTTTATACATAGTCATTATTGATTCAGAGTTACAGGAACGACCGTAGGAGTGAGTGACCACGGTGGTTGGAGAAAAAGCATGACTGTAGTGAAGGAAGCCAAGTGTGGAGCGATCAAGATACCAGGTGGACCATAAAGGAGGTAGCCAACAGCAAGAATGTTGACATGAGTCGTGATAAAAAGAAAATCAATGAGTCAGGTACTAAAGTATGTGCTCATGTGTAAATATAAAACACATTTTATCTCTCTTTTTAGAACATAAAGTTCTTGAAGGCAAGGTCCATATTTGGTTAATTTGGTCTTGCCTGTTGTACTGACTATACATTGTTATATTTAGTATATGGTACGCTAATGTGATTTGGATAAAGGAATCAATTGCTAATAATTTAAGAAAACTAGTCAGCATGGTAGAAAGGCTTAAAAAATAACATTTATTTAAATCCTGCTAGGCGGAAGGAACTACTAATTTCCTACATATACAATTCTTATATCAGTCTTGTAAGAACACAACTCTGTATATCTGTTTTGGTTTTGCCTATGACTATTCTCAAGAATCACACAAAAACATAGATACAAAGAAGGAAAATGTTGAAGAACTGCTTTTAAGAATTGCCATAGTTTCCAAACTTCCAATAAGGTGAAGCTCCAGGAACCATAGTTAATTTTAGGGTAACTATGTATGTCAGTTTTCCTCATTGATTAAGTATTTGTCCCAGTTATGATTATTAACAATTTCCATTAAAATTAGGTTGATTGGTCTGATGGTACTCTACCTGGTAGTTCTAACTTCTGCCACGGTATCTCTTAACTAGCTGCGTGTAAGACACACATGAAGCACACAGAGGTCTTAAACACTACCAGAACCTACCACGTTTCTTTTCTCAACTATTTCCTGATGTGAGGAATGAACATTTCACTTTCTAGGACAGTTTACAGGGTGCTTTCTGATAACATTTTAGTGCACTAGGCAGGCAGGAATGGCTGGGGACTATTCACTCCTCATCTTAGGTAATGATGGGAGGAGAGTTGGCATGCCAACCGGGTGTGCCACGGGTGGTGCCTCCGTCTTCAAGATGCATAAATTCCCCAGGACACTGGAAAGCGAGGTCAGCAGAAACTATATAGGGTAATCAGAGGGGGGAGATCCATAAAACGTATGCAAGAAACCGAGGCTAAGCCCTACCATAGGGCAAAGACAGAATAATCTGATTGCTTTTGCTGTACTGTTGTCATTTAATGTATGACACAACCTACAACTATTTATTTTGCTTGTAATGCTTTATCACTTTTTAATAAATTTTTTCAACAACTGAGGTCAACTGAGATCAGCAAAAGGAAAGTACATTTGAAATAATAAATTAAATATAGAGCTGCTATTCATCAAGAAAGTTTATAAAAAATGTATACAGTATACAAGATCTTTATTGACAGTTGCTACCCACCATAAGGGCTATGATAATATTACTTCTGCAAACCAAAAGATATAAAAATGCAGAAGCATGGTCATCTTTTTTTTAATGTTAGTTTTTAAAAAACTGTGCCAAAAGACAGTATGTGTAGTTGTTGAAGATATGTTTATGGATTTCTCTAGAAGAATGACTTTTTCCTTCAGATAAAATGGAATATTCTTCTAAATTAATTTTGCTCGTTTTTTGCATTTTACATTCCAATTTTGTTCGTTTATTTTTAACATACAGAAAATTGAAACGGCTGCTCTTAATGTTTCAGATCCATTAGCAGAGGTAAAACCTTTACAGACATATAAATCATTAAAGGTTTAAAAAATGATTAGCATCATCATGGAGTAAAAATAATGTATTTGGAAATTCATTCTATTAAAAGTAAACTATCTGATATTATTATTATAAATGCTACTATAAATTCATTTAAAAAGATTAATTTCTATAGAAGATAAAATTATTTGGGTTTTGCAGTAATAATACAAATATTAATTTTATTGGAGCACAGCATAATGGTACAAATAATATTCTTTACTGAAAAACAAAACGAAAAGAAATATACCTAGAATTAACTGCAACACATACATAATTCACAATTTTGCTCAAGATTCTGTCAGGCTAAAAACAAACTACAGTTGTTAAAATTTATGCCATTTTTATGTATTTCACAGAGTAACTGTACCTCAAAGTTTTGTTACAAAGCAGATATTGAATATGAAAAAAATTTTTCTACAGCCTGGCACTTTTACTTTCTGTTACCATCATCATTTAGATTTAAAAATGTTTGGAACTTTGAAGAATTATTCTAAACCAATGAATCCTACAATTTAAATTAAACATTTTGCAAATGAGTTCTTTACATTTCTATTGCACTGCGTTCAAAATTAGACATCTTTAATCAAATTATTCAGCAAATGGAGTATCAAAAAACATAACATTTAAAAATTTTACTCAATTGCATTTATTGAAAACCAAAATCGTAATTGGGAAGACATCAAAATTTCTCCTTACAAAGGCACAGGATGAGCTGAATCAATTAAATGATAACTCAAAAGTGCACAAAATTTATATTGAAATTTGATATTTTTTCTCTGGAGTATCCTGACACATGAGAAATCTTTTGATACAGTTCCTATATTTAACTATATATAGTTAAATATATATATATATATATGATTTTATGATTTATATTTTATGATTTATATATTATGATTTTGCAGCACCTAAGTTTGGCAGAAAATCAAAAGGGTTATAAATAGAGACCTGCATTTTGGTCATTTTTCTTTAAAAACATTTGCTGAGGTAATTAAAGTTTAAAAAACAGTATCTGTGAAAATATTTGGGTTGAAATATTTACACATTTTAATTACAAGATAGAAATGAGAATATCCCTTTTTAGCAAGAATTTGCTGTGAACTTTTCAGATAACTTAGTATCTATAGTGAAAATGTTTTCTCAATTAAGAAGATAATGCAGAGAAAAGTCTAATGTAAAAAACTTTTCAGATTTATTGACCACAAAATGTTAACTTAGAGCAAGATTTCATGTACTTCCATGAAAAAAAAAGTATTGCAATAACAAATATATTAATTGAAAAAATACCAGTGATGTGGTATTAGAAATATATATAGATTAAAAAAACTGATTAAAGTTCTTGAATATGGAACAGGAATAACAATTCCACTTATGCTATTTTTAAAATTAAACTAAGCAATATGAAAATTGTTTTGCATTGCTTTTATGTACTATTTTTTAATATAATATTGATTTTAACATAGTTTTTGAAAAGAATTACAGATTAACCAATATAATAAAAACAATGTGCTAATAGATGAATACATATATATGTAGTTAGTTAATCTCAAAAACTAATATATTTTTAATTATTTTAGCTTTCCTTTCAAAAATGTTCTGGTTTTATGACAAATTATATAATTGCCATAGTCATAGATTTTGGTTTTTGTTTTTAGAATTACTCTATTATTTTATTCATAATGAATTATGGAGCAATGTTCTGGAATTCAAATAAACGAATGTCCACTATAGGTGTTTTGCACTGGAGCCTCAGAAAATTTTAGAGCTGAGATATTAGAGATCATATAGTCCAGACTCCACATTTTACTGCTAGGAAGCCAAAACCTGAGGAGCTAAATGTTAGGCCCAAGTGTATACCACTAATTAGTAGCGGAGTTGGGCCTGGACTCCCCTCTCTCCAACCAGTCAATCAACGTTCCTTTCAGTAAACCATGCTTTAGATGCCAGCTTTCTACTCTGTAGTCCTACAGAGTGCTGTTTTTTTCCAAAACGTGAATTATGTTTTGCTCTTATGTTCTTTGTTAGTTTTAATTGGCAAATTTACAAGTCAAAATTGCATGTTTTCACCAATTTATTTTTTCCTAAGAATTTTTCCATATACTGCCCAGATAAAAACAATTGAATATGTAGTTTTCTGGCTTTATTTTTATTTTATTTTGGTTTGGATTATCCCAAATTTTTTCCATAACTTTACGATGACATGAGAACAATAATTTAAGGTCTTGATTTTCAATTTGTGGTTTAAATGCTGACATTAGGGAATCAGTAGTTCTTATTTATCTGAAGACTACTATTATGATGCAATTTCCTTTTTACAAAGCTTGAAAAAATAACCAACCCACGCTTTTACTGATTTATAGAGGATGAAATCATATTTGTATTTCAAGTGAACAAATAACCACCAAGTTAAAAAGCAAGTTGTCTTCAGTTGCACTATATTCTCAATAATTGTGGATGGGTACTCATAAATCAATGTGCTCCCATTGCCATAAAATCTACTTGAGATATTTCTGAAAATCTCTCCTAGGTTATGAGGAAAAATGCACTAGCAATGTTTTGTGCATTTGCTGATGGGAACTGACACTTTCTGGCTATTCTTTCACTGACTTTGATACTTTTCACTTTGATTAGAAAAAATAAAATGTCAGTGTCCAAGTAAAGATGAGAGGTTTTCCTGAGACTGTGTGTTTACCACAATCATTATCAGTATTACTCTTTGAGAAAATGATGCACAAAAATTGTCAAAACAAAAAGGTCTTTCCCCACATAATGCTAATGGAAAAAAATGGATACAATAGCAAAAATTATACACACACACACACACACACACACACACATACACACACATACATACATACAGTCAATCCTCATTATTCAAGAATTCTGTATTTGTGGATTCACCTCCTCTCTAAAATGTATTTGTAATGGCAAAATCAATACTTCCCTCCCCACTCTGTAATTTCGCCCTCATTCACAGACATGAACAGAGTGGCAAAACATTTGATCTACCCAATGTGCACATGCCCAGCTGAGACAGAACATGACTATTTTCTCTGCCTTCTTGTTTTAGCTCTTGTACTATAAACACATGTCCTTTTCACAGTTTATTTAGTGCCATGTTTTTTCATACTATTGTGCCATTGCATGGGGATTTCACTGTTTAAATGGACACTAAGAGTAGTACAGCAGTGCTGTCTCATGTTCTCAGATGCAGAAAGACTGGGATGTACTTTATGGTGAAAATGTGTGTGTTTGGGAAAACCTTATTCAAGGTATGAGGCTTACTGCTGTTGGTCTGTGTTCAATGCTAATGAATAATATATATTAAATAAGGTATCAGACAGAAAAACACATGAAGCAAGGTCATTTATTGATTAGTTGACTAAAATGTAACCAGAGCCCTTGGGAACTTAACCCTGAATTTCCCTTAGGAGCAATGGTTTAGTATTCACTAATTCAGTGTCCACAGCAATTTTCTAGAACATAACTACTGACAATGATGAAAACTGAATACACATACACACACACACACACACACACACACACACACGTATGAAACAAAGCCTCAAATTTAGCAGATGAATTTCAGGAGATATTATTTACAACACAATTCTTGTCTGACTGGTCTGACTCTACTCTTTACCTTTAGGGTCCCATTCAGAGCTGTTCTGAGCTCATTATTGTAAATAGACAACAAATAGTCATTTTCTTCTCTTCATCCTTTCACCTCTTGGTTCTTGAGAATCTAAGCAGAGAACCTGCCATGAAAACACCCCCCAAGAATCATAGCCCTAACTAGTCCCATTTTATTTCCCTGTCCAAGAGGAAGAAAGTCAGAGGATGGCCCACAAGAACACTCTTCTCATTCTGGGGAGGCTACAAAGCAGATTCTTCAAGGCCCAGGAACCCCATACAGACACAGCACAATCAAAGACATATAAATTCCTCTCTACACTTTGAAAAAGAGAATATAATCTCAGTATAGTTTGTTTTCAAATGAAAAGCATAATTCCTCACATTTAAATGGTAAAATGTTAGCTCCAACCCAATGTAAAAGTTAAAAAAAAAGTTTTACTAAAGGCAGAGTGGTGTTTTTGTTGTTTTTCAAGGTGAGGATATTATCATATCATTTGTAGAAATCACATTAGAGTTCATCTGAACGAAGTGAAATTAAATTTAAATTAAACTTAAATTAAATTAAATTAAATTAAATTAAAATACTGAAATAATGATGTTTTCCCAACATTTAAGATAGTTCTAAACATTTCAAGAGTCAGTTTTAAAAAATATTTTATTTCACATTTAGATTCAGGTTATAGTTAAAAAAAAAACATTTTATGGCTTTGGATGTTTGAGAGAGATTGGTCAACAATACGCTATCTAACAGAAACATGCTGTTTTCTTGACCTATCTCTGTCTTTATGGCACTAGATGAACTGTCTGGCAAAGATCAACTGTCTCCCAGACAGTCTCACTGGGTCAACGAAACATGCAATTAAGTACAAGACTATATTGTCTGTGAGGACACTGGAACATTTACATTTCCTGCATATCTTTAATACACTAGAATGTGTCTATTTCCACCCTGATGTTGGAATACTCTAACATAAAAATTCTAGAACACAGAAGCTGTTTAACCTTTTATTAAAATGAAAAGGTAGATGCACACACACTGCAAAACAACAGCATTACAAAATGAGTGATTAATTAGAATTGCTACCTCTCACTCTTCTGCATAAATTCCCACTGCACTAGCAATAAAATCCAAACCATCTTCCGTGGCCAAAGGCGTACTTGACTTGTCTCTGACTACCTTTCCAAACATAGTTCCTGCCTCTCTTCTTCAGCCACTTCAGCCACATTGTCCTACTTTATGGTCCTTGGACAACCAACATTGTCTCTGCCTTGGAGTCTGTACTTTCTCTTCACTCTCCCTGGAATGCTGACCCCACGTCCTCATATTGCTAACATATTCTTGTCTTTCAGCTCTAAATGCAAAACTCACCTCCTAATTGACTACCCATTTCAAGTTAAACCCAACATCCTTAAACCCTCTATTACAATACCCTATTTTATATTTTTCATTGCCTTAAGTCTATCTAAAATCACCTTCACATGTATTTTGCCTGTATGTACCACTGGTACATAAATTACACTATTATCTATCTTATTATACACTATTTCCTAGCTCCTAGAAATCTGCCTAGAACATAGTAGAGCTTATCAAATACCTGCTGGAAAGAATAAACTATTTATGCCACTTAAATGCAAAATATAGACTTCCAGAGTTTAAATATAATTACATGTGGATGATAGCATAAACTACTGTTGAAAATCTTTAAACTTATTTTAACTGGTTGATGTGTCTATACAATGTATAAAAGAGATTTGCTTAGTTTAGTTTTTTTTTTTTTTGGATTTAATTCTTATCAAATTTCCAATACCAGCAAGACCTACCATGAAGCTTGTAAGAACTTCTGTGGGCACAAAAAATAGCTCAGCCTGCCTAGAAGGGATGGAAACATGCTTCCTGAATCATTTGTAGACATATTCATGGTCAGGTGTACAAGGCCTAATTTCTGGAGAACATTGGTAACCATCAAAACACTGCAAGAGATTAAACAATAAGTAATGGAAAAACTCCCATTGTTGCCAAAGGAACAAAGAATTTTAAGTATGGTAGTAAAATAAAAGATAAGGATGAGCAAAGTTATCTCCCATCTCCACTTAAATCTATGTGTCCAATTGTAATCTCTGACCAGTATTTCAACCCATGTCTGAAGATATCTAAAGAACACTTTATCTAAGATACCTTAGGGCCACTCAGGCATCCATGTGTCTACAGTCAGATTCATCCTTCTTCTTCTGAACATTATTATCCCTTTCATAGACCAAAATATGTGCAATCATCTTCTGCATTTTCCTCTCTCTATGCCACATGTTCTCCCACATACCAAACTTACCCAGCCTGTCTCTTGGAAATGTCTTTTGGCTCTGGTCCTTTCCTCTGTCTCAGAGCCCCCACCTGGCCTAGATCCACGTGTGCATTCATCCTCTCCTGAGATGGGCTGATTGCCCCAAAGCTCAATTTCAAACTCTGACTGAGGTTTGGAACATGGCCCTCCTATTGAGCTCTATTATCACTTTCACCCTCAGAATTATTTCTCTGTAGAAATGGCTTAGGGCAATAATCTGATTGGAAAGAGGGGCTACAGGACTTGTTTTGAGGCTTCATATATATAACATTCTAACAAAGTCAGGGCAAAATATCCATTATCCAAATCAAAGAGTAGGTTAAAAGGCTGATGTAAATTATGGGGGTGACAGAGACCCAAAGCTCACCAAAGCCATCTCTTGTTGCCACTGATACCTAAGACCCAATTTGCCCTATTTATATGTGTACTATGGTTTCTTATTTGTGCAGTGGAAAGTATGGTGTGTTGAGGGCATAAAGGTCTTTAGGACAGGATTACCAGATCTCCTAAGTCTGAATTCTAAGTTCTCATCACTACACTACGTTGTCTTATTCAAATGTAGACACAGGAGGCATAATGACATATATCCCTGTATTGTTTCTAAAATAAAACTAATCTGGTTACTAACCAACCTTGAGTATGACTAAATTATGATTTTTAAAAAGTCATTATTTTAATTAATAAACATTTCCCAAGAAAATGAAACTTTTAGTAAGTTTCATAATACATGGAAAAAGGTAGCTGCAAATTTACTCAAAAACTAGTTCTTATTTTATTTGTTGAGGAATTTTGGTACTGTAAGAAAAATATAAATGCAAACTTACTTTAAATTCCTAGGCAACACAAGTTTGAACCTCAAACAATGCATATGTTTTAAAGAAAAGTACAAGAGGTTGTTAACAGTGGTAACAAATCATTTGTAACAATGGTCCCTATGATACACTAGATCAGCTGGCAAAAGTCTAGCTGATTAGGCTGACATTCAAGCTCACCGCATGTGAGGTAGTTAGTTCCAGTCTGCTTCGTGGCCACAAATTACATACCTAACTCTGGTCTACCAATTAAAGTGTGTGGCTTTGGTTGTACAGATGGCCAAATCATAGGATGCAGCCATCTTGTGGCAACATCACTACTGGAAAAAAATTACCTTAAGTTCTATGTCTTATTGATGATGGATCAATAGTGTCACTGATACGTAAATGAAGATGCATTTTAATGAACTCTACAAATCTACCTTCAGTGCACATTAATTTTATAAAGAGGAAAGATGAACATGTTTCTCAAGGCCCAAATATATGTATATATACTAAAACTTTTCATTTTACCACTATCCCAATACACCTCATTCTTCATTTCCAGTTGCACTTACTCAGCTACAGATTGGTTTCTGTCAACTTGGCTAATCAGAGAATAGGACAATGTGTGCATTTTCAAGATGCTGCCTCTTGGCAGTCCTCCTTTGGAACTATTTTCTGGGAATACGCTCCTTCTGAAAAACAGAAATGATCTGTACTCAAAGGTTTTTGACAATAACAATAAAAACCACAGTTAACTAAGAAAAAGTGGTAAGATACACTTTCTAACTAGATGGCATCTTTCCATACTTTAATCTCCTCTGAACACAGAAAGAACAAGAGAAAAGTAGCAAAGATGAAGTTTGATGAGCCCCACATGCATATTCTGTCACACCACCTAATCTTCTCTTTGTAATTCTTAGTTTAATTTTTCCTTAGCTTGTCTACCAGTCAAAAATCTATTTCACTAATATGGCCATAAGGATGTCATACACTAGCTGCCGGTAACCACAAGGCTTGCCCTTCTAGTGGCACTTAGGGTATTCTTTCCAGGAATTCAAGCTTACCCAACCCTTATGCTGTGTGTTTGTCCCTATATTAGCAACTTCTAACACCATAGTTTGTGCTCCTATAGATTTTTTAAAGCATGGCAATTGACCACAAGCTCAACATATGCCTTCATTTGTGTGCAAATAAATTTGCATGTAAATTGATATATGTGTTTTACTTAATATAAAGAACAAGTACAAGAAGGAATGTGATATATAGGAATCAACACCAGGCCAGTGTTCTAGAAGGCCCTTACTCAGCTAGGACCTGGATGAGATGATGCAGTGTTCACAGTCATGTGCCTGTAATTCTGAGGCATCGATTTTATGAGAGTATCATGGGCTTTGACTGCTCTCTACTGGATAGAAAATAAATTTAGGTATTCTCAAATGCCTAAGTACTTCAGAAAAGAGTAAATACATTTTTAATCTTATATCTTTTGTAATATTAGGAGATAAATCTTCCATTTCCTTATTCTACTTTTCTCTATATAAGTTATTATTCATATCCTGAATTCCTGGATTTTTCATGACGATAATAGGCAATGATATATTTATTTTTAGCCCTACTTAAAATTGTATTTTCTCCTGAATTTATCCAAGTCACTTCCAGCAAACAGTATCAGTATCATAATTTCTTTCCACACATGTAGCACTCAATGTTCAACCAACAATACTGTCATGTTGGTATTGTAAAAAGAAATTGCCTATCTGTCCATCACACACATGCACACACACCCACACACACACACACACACACACACTCATGGGATACTAAACAATATTATGATGATCCTAAAAGTTTTAAAACAACAACAACAAAAATAAAACAAGCATATTTAAATTTTGAAACTAAGAATCTAGAAGTTAGATCTCTGAAAAGGAAACATGATGCCTCTGAGACACTACCATCATAAATACAGGAAAGGTCATGCTGCCTTCCTCATTAAGGGGCCTATTCCTTCCAAGTGCTGATGTCATAGCTGTACTCCTGTTAGGAGATAGTTGATTGGGAAATACTATTTATTGCTTCATCTGTCAGCCTTCTGTGCACCATTATATGAGTAAAGACTAAAGGGAACTAGAAAGAAAGAAAGAAAGAAAGAAAGAAAGAAAGAAAGAAAGAAAGAAAGAAGAAAGAAAGAAAGAAAGAGGAGGAAGGAAGGAAGGAAGGAAGGAAGGAAGGAAGGAAGGAAGGAAGGGAGGGAGGAAAAGAATGATCGGGGTGCCTGGGTGGCTCAGTCTATTAAGCGTCCAACTTCAGCTCAGGTCATGATCTCACAATTTGTGAGTTCAAGCCCCGTGTCAGGCTCTGTGCTGACATGGACCTTGCTTCAGATTCTGTGTCTCCCTCTCTCTGCTCCTCCCCTGCTCACTCTCTGTCTCTCAAAAATAAATGTAAAAAAAAATTTTTTTAATAAATAAAGGGAAAGAGAGAAAGAAAGGGAGGAAGAAAAAAGAGAAAGAAAATTTGGTAATACAAAGGAAATATCAACTGGCAAAAAGAAAAATGAAAGCACATAACAAAAACATAATGCAAAATGAAAATGAACACTTAGAGATTTCCTGAAAATAATCTTTCCTGAAATAATAAGCTGTCTCTAGACATTGTAATTTCTGGCATTCAGGTTGAAAAGGTATAAATAAAATATATATATATTTTTTTAATTTAAAAGAGAGTCTTCAAACTGACCTAGATGTAGTCCTGGGGTATCTTAAGTTTTTCTAAGGAACATTGATGCAAGGATGGCTTTAAGGGAGTCCATTTCTGATGTTTCAGTTTTTACATACCTGTTTCCTCCTCTTTCCAACGTATTTGTCTGAGACTCAAGGGGTCTCCTTTATAATGGGTTTCCCCACACACTTTCTCAAAAGAAAGATATCCACTCCTCACTCATCTGGATTTTTAGTATGGTGTTTTTCTGAAGTATAAAAAAAACAAAAAAACAAAAGACAAAAAAAAAAACCCCAAAGTTGCCAAAAGTACAATATGTAACATTGATTGATATGTTTGACAAAATGGTGATTTTTTTTTTTTGAGAGAGAGACAGAGACAGCATGCAAGTGTGTGCATGAGCAGGGGAGAGGCAGAGGGAGACAGAAAGAGAATCTTAAGTGGGCCTCAGGCTCAGTGTGGAGCCCAACACAGAGCTCGATCCCACAACCCTGGGATCATGACCTGAGCTGAAATCAAGAGTCAGATACTCTACCGACTGAGACACCACGTGCCCTGAGAAAATGATGATTTTAATAACTTTGCAAATCAAGGGGTTTCCAATATTTTGCCTTCAACACAACTGAAGGAGGAACTGACTGAGTCATGCATAGCTCAGAATTCACTTGAAGAAGTAAATGGTATTGGTATAATAAAACTTCCATTCTCATACACTAGATCCTCATCTTAATAAGATTTATCATTTATCATTGCTTAAAATACGAACATGAAATAATGGAATTGAATTGATAATAAAAGCTGAATCATTCCAGTAATAAGTAATATCCATCTATGTATACAGAAACTATTTGGGGGAAAAAAAGCTCGATCTATCTCATTAGGAGATAGATAAAGGGATAGATTTTTCTTCAAGAATATTTTCAAAAACTATATTTCTAATATTTTTCTAATAATTAGAATCTTATGTTTATAGCAAATATTTTTAAAATAACTTCAATTTATATACATAATTTTGTGGTATAGAAATATAATAGGTAATCAATAAACACTGACATGTTATATACACACAAATAAAGATTATAAAAATAGAATGAAAATTTGTGTTTAAAGACAAAAAAGAAATGATGCAAATTGTCTGAGATGACATTTTCCATATATATCTTTAAATGGATGATAGACATCAAATCATTATCAGATTTACTATTCACTATTAGAATCACTATTAGATTTTATTGGTTACACTGTATATATAAGTATATATGTACATACATATACCAATTTCTTTTTAATTTAATTTGTAATTTTAATACCAATTTTCTTTATTCTAGGTAAATGGAAACTTTCATTATATTTTGTAAGTGACTGATATTTGTAAACAGAAAGGCTATTGGTAATTTTATATGACCAAAAGGCAATTCAGCAAAATTGTTTTGTTTATACTAATAATTCAATGGATTCTCTCAGGTTTTCCATATATATAGTTATAATTTAAGATGAATTTTGACAAGACAGTTTTACTTATAATTTCATACTATTTTCCTTACCTGATTATTTTAGATAGTACCTCCTGAACAATGTTAAACAATAGAAGCCATATTAATAAAGGTACAGGCTAAGCTACTATAAATGAAAGATGGAAAAATTCAGTGGTTTAAATAATATAGAAGTTTATTTTCTATCATGTAGAAATCCAAAAGTGAGTGACCCGAAACTGGACTATTCTTAGTATGCTGCTGCTATCTCTATTTCCAAAGGGGACTGTTCTTTTTGCCAACATTTCCCCACTAACAGGAAGAGAAAAGTCAGTTCAGAGCAAACTGTTTAGTCTTCAAGCAGGTTACCTGGAAATTGGACACTTTACAACTCACTGGACAAATCTTAGTTACATGCTCACGACCACACCTAGCAATGAAGCTATAAAATACAGACTCTTGCTGAGCAATCATGTGACCCCTTGTGGGCTTTCTATCCCTAAATGGAAGGAGAAGAGAATGGATACAATACAATTAGCATAAAGAACACCAATGCCTTCATCGTCACGTTGATGAGAATGCTCCTAGTGTGTCCCATTAAGCATCATGCTGGCTATTGTGTTGAAATATACTTTAACAAGTTAATAAAGTATCAATTTATTTCTATTTTATTAAAGTTCTTTTATTTGAAATATATATTGAATTTTATCAATTTTTTTCACATGTATGGAACTGATGTATTTTCTTTTTATCCATTAATATATTGAATTTCACTAATTTACATATTCATAATATTGAAGTCATGCTTATATTTATATGACCATCACTATGGACACATTTTTTAAAAGATAAAAAAAACCCTTCAATTTGAATAGTATTTTATTCAAAAACTAAATGTAGGTCAAGTAGTCCTGACATTTTAGGAGACAGGTTTAAAACACATTTGGGTTTGGGAGGTTTAAATTAAGCAGGAGACACAGTCTCAAATGTCTTCTGAGACCAGATGGATAATGCAAGTGGATAAAAAGAGAGTAAAGTAGTCTTGATGAGGCCATGGCAAGCCTAAGGCCAGAGTAAAGGGATACCTAATAGATCCATCCTTGAGGGCTGCTATGAGGACATCAATCCCTATGACACCAGATTGTCCTTTTTTTTTCAAGTGAATCAAAAATTCATATATTTTTTAATTTTTTGCTTATTTATTTAGGAGAGAGAGAGAGAGAGAGAGACAGATCGTGAGTGGGAGAGGGGCAGAGAGAGAGGGAGACAGAATCTGAAGCAGGCTCCAGGCTCTGAGCTGTCAGCACAGAGACCAACGTGGGGCTCAAACTCACAAAAAGTGAGATCATGACCTGAGCTGAAGTCAGATGCTTAAATGACTGAGCCACCCAGGTGTCCCCTCAAAAATCATATTTTATATAAAATCTTGCAAGTCCTAAATATTGATAACAAATTTAACATCACACACACACACACACACACACACACACACACACACTACTGCATTACTGCACAGGCTGAAGAAAACAGTGAGAGAATGGATCAGGTTGCCATTGGTTACCTCTGGTTTAAAAAGCATTTGCCCCCAGTCTATGAGGAAGTTGACAAGGAAGAGCAAGAGGCTGAATGGTTTGGGATTCATAAGGCAGCAGATACAAGGACCAGAACTAACGGAGATCTTCTAGGCTGACCTGTCCCCATAGTGTCTATGTGCACTGACAGTGTTGGTGCCTGGTTACAAAGATCTGCTCAGGCCTTAGGGCATGAGCATCCCATGACTAGGGTGATATTGAGGATTGCCATTCCTCAAAGAACCGGGGCTCTACAGTAGAGTAAAAGCCCAAGCTGAGGACCCACCATACAGCCCTATTGCCCTACTCTCACCTCAGAAAGTAATTGAACCACTTCATGTTCAGTGAGAAGCATTTTGTCTAACTTTAGTCAACTTCCCCCTCACACTGGGGCACAGCCCAGGAAGAAGGAAAACTACTTCAAAGGACACTACTTCCTTAGACTGTAGGAAAGCTTCAAGCATGGGGAACTTTTTGTTTATTGTCTCCAAAGTCACATACCTGAAATATAAATCTGCAAGGTTAGAGCCCTACAAGGCTTCCCTATCACCACAGTGCATCATCCAGGCCCACCAGCATGTCAGACTTGGCCTGCCATAGTCCTTGCTACTACTCAAGCCCACCCCCCCCCCCCCCCTTACTTGGCATTTTACACCTTAGTAATACCGAACTGCTCATGGTTTCCCAAATACGTGATTCTGTTTGATGCCTGTATGTGGCCCATATACCCTATCTACTTTCCCTATCCCACTTTTTTACTTCCTGTTAATACTTCAAGGTCCACTTTGGATGTCAGCTTTCCCAAGGAGTTTTTCTTAAGCACCAGCTCCTTTCATCCCAAAGCTAGACCCAGGCTTTGATTCTATAATGCCATTATAAACCTTGCCTGCCTTCATCATAATTCTGCTTTGCTTTCAATTTATCTGTTAATATATTTGTTTTACATCAAGGGAAATAAAAGATTTTGGTTTTTGGGTTTTTTTTCATCTTTAGATGCTCAATTTCTAGACTCATCTGCTACTGAACAGACACTCAACTGAACTGACCTGAACTATACTGAACCTTCTCTGGCCTCATCAGGAAATTGAAGCTGTTGGCTTAAGTTTTAGAAGATTTCTGAGGTCTCTTCCAATTCCAAAGTGATTTAAAACATTCACTCCACAGATTTACAAACAATTTACGCTATTGTTTTAGCTAATATGAGACTATATCAGACCTTTCCAACTCAATCAGACCACACCTTGAACCATTTAGTGCACGTTTTTGGTCAGCAATTTTATGGTAATTTGTATAACTCCAAATGGCCAAGTTATTTCTCCTGGCTTCTCTGCACAAACCTTTCCTGGACTTCAAGATGCTGCAATCAGCGTTCAGTGTCTTCAATCTGCTTACTTACTTCAAATAAATGTGTCATCTTATGTTACTCCCTATTTTTTATTATGCTACTAGTGTCTATGCAAAATCCCTCAAAATTTCTCCATAATAAGTGTCTCTCAGGCTAACATAGTCTAGTTTATAAGTCATAAACCTCTAGAGGAATAATTTTTTTCAGATATTCCACCTTCAGCTCCTCCTTCATTCAGTCTTCTTGATATGTTACAAAATAAGTTCTAATACAAGATTATTCCTCTTGACTTCAAACCCACTGATCCTAAAGTATTCTACAACCTATATAGGCAATGGAATTCAATAAGCTTTTATCAAGCACATTCTAGTCAGGTAATTGCAGTAGACCAATAGATGATTTTTGAGACAAGATTGCAAAAAGCTTGAATCTATGCTAGAGTATAAATGGGGGTGTGAACAAATTATCCTAAAACAAAGTAATAGGTGATAAATATCATGAGAGGGTTAAAGCAAAATTTTGTAGGAGTCTGAGAAGAGAGTTCCTTTCTATTAAGGTGACCAAAGAATGCTTCATAAATGACACAGTACTGGGGCTGTCCCTGGAGAGTCGATAGGTTTGTGGTAGTTTTTGATAGGAGGGGGAAGATTGGCATGTTTAAAAGGATGACATGAGGAAAGAAAGGCTTGGAGACCAAAGAATACATTAAGTTACTGAGCAGCTTGTTTCATTGGAACATGGGGAAGCATCTGAGCTTTAGGTGAACAAATTTGGTTGCAGAGGGATCATAGAGAGACAGGGTTCAAACAAGAAATTTTAGTTTATTCAGGAAATGGGATGTAAAAGACTGATGAATTTTGTGGATTGCAAAAAGGGTCTAGAGTTACTACGCTAAGCAAAATAAATCAGCCAGAGGAAGACAAATACCACATGATTTCACTCATATGTGTAATTTAAGAAACAAAAATGAACATACGGGAAAAAAATGAGAGGAAAACCAAGAAACAGACTCTTAACTGTAGAGAACAAACTGATGGTTACCAGAGGGAATGGGGTGGGAGAGGGGTTAAAGAGGTGATGGGGATTGGGGCACTGGGTGGCTCAGTCAGTTAAGCGTCAGACTTCTGTTCAGGTCATGATCTCATGGGTCATGAGTTCAAGCCCCATGTCAGGCTCTGTGCTGACAGCTCAGAGCCTGGAGCCTGCTTCAGATTCTTTGTCTCCCCCTCTCTCCGCTCCTCCCCTGCTTGTACTCTCTCTCGCTGTCTCTCAAAAATAAACATTAAATTAAAAAAAAAAAAATAGGTAATGGGGATTAAGGAGGGCACTTGCTGTGATGAGTACCAGGTGTGTATGTAAGTGTTGAATCACTATTTTGGACACCCGAAACTAATATTACACTGTATGTTAACTAACTGGAATCGAATAAAAACTTCTAAAAATAAATAGTTTTTTTAAAGGGACTAGAGTCTAAAGCAAAGAAATCTGGACTCTGAATGTGAGACAAGGAAGGTAGAGTCTACCCTCTAGCTACATGACTAGGGTATCCTTCTCCTCAGTTGTGAAATGTATAGTGTGTAAATTACATTTTCCCAAAATAAGTGGGTGATAATATCAGTACCTTTCTCATCTGGTGGTAGAAACACTGTAAAGAAGTTAGTTCATAAAGTATTTAGCACAGTAACTACACATAATAAAATAGTAAATGTTTAGTAAATGTTAACTATTATTAATAGTAAAGTATTCTAAGAGATCATATTTTAAAGATAGTTTTTGTTGTTGTTATATGCAGTGAATTTTAAGTACTACTCAGAATTGTCTGTTAACCAAAATAATTATTGGAAGCCTCTATGAGAAAGCATATAAATAATCAAATAAGTGCTATATAATTATTTATAAGAAATATTTCTCATATATATGTGCCCTTCATCCACAGTTCCTGAAACCAGGTGAAATGAGTGTCTTGTAATTAATAATGGTGACTTTTGGACCCCACCCAAGAGCAGGGCTAGTTGCCAGGAGAATCAACCATATGATTAGAGGGTTGAAACTCTCAGTCCCCTTCGCACCAGGGGTTAAATCAGCCAATGGCCAATGACTTAGTCAATCATGACTAGGTAATGAAGCTTTCACAAAAACTCGAGACTACAGCTTTTTGGTCCTCTTTATCCAGAGAGCTTCCACACTTAGAGAATTAGCATGCTTTCACATGCCACCCAGCCAGACCCAAGCTCCTCAGGGACAGAACTCTTCTGTTCAGGAACTTGTCCTATATAGCTTTCCATCTGGCTATTGATTTCTTATTCTTATTATATCCTTTCATAAACTGTTCAATGCAAGTAAGTGTTTCCCTGAGTTCTGTGGGCCTCTCTAGCAAATTAATCGAAACTAAGGAGGGAGTCATTGGAACTTCCAGTCTTCAGATGGTAGGGCAAAAGCACAGGTAAGCACAGAAGCACAAGCCTGGGGCTTGTGACTGGCATCTAAGGTGGGGCGTGGGGAAGTCTTATGGGACTGAACACAGCCTGTGGAATCTGATGTTATATCCACCTAGATAGTATCAGAATTGAGTTAAACTCTCAGATACCCTGCTGGCGTTTGAGAATTGCTTGGTGTTGTCGGGGAGCTTTCCAAACATTGGAACTGGGTCTGGAAACATTAGAGTAATGCACTGTAATGTACTGCATTCCAGAAGGCACGTACACAAACCTAACCTGCTAAGAGGGATTTCTCTAGGGGTTGAGATCATAGTGGACACTCACTTTCTATGATAAACATTGCTAAGATGTTTACTTTTTAAACAATCATTAATTTCATAAGAAAAAAATAATGGTAAAAAAACATATAATAAAGGCAAAAGGATGTTTGTTTTAGTTATTCTCTTTGTTATTAACAACAAATGTGTGTTCTACATATATTCAGAACTATGTTCCTTTCCAGAATCATGGTCTCTCCAGTATGCAGTGTTTTATCTAGTCTTGTTAAATCACTCTTCATGCCATTAGATTTAGAAATTACAACAGAAAATGGAAATATCAAAGAAAAAACGCTGAAATATAATGATGACTCGGCAAATAACCCGATGGACCTCTTAATAACATTTAAATTTTTAAACAACTATTCAATTATTTACCTGAAAATAAATATTTTCAAATGCATAAACTTTTTCTCAGTTCCAGTAAGTGAATTAACTTTTTCCATCTTTCCAAGAATAATTTCCATGGTTTCTTCCAATTGGTTAGTACCGAAAGCTAATTTGACAGTCTCATCATACAACTATGTTTTCCTGCACACGTATTTATTCTAAAGGCATATTTTGGTGTTAGAACTTAAAAATCCATGGTTTAACTTTAAGAGACCTCTATTAATAGTTTATAGATCTTCTATGCAATATGTCTTTAGGATATTTGCAAAGGCAGTCACTTTAGTAGTTTTCCAGTAAGTTGGTTCCCTCTCCTCCACTATTGCAACTGAAGAAATAATTTGATGCAGGGAAGAAGCTAAATTGCTATTCATCTGATGTGTTTCATATTGCAGATATCCCACTAGATATGAAATTCATTTTCTAAAAATGTTAGAATACCCAAAATGATACACTTAAAAAGAATTTCTCATGCCATTCAGGCACAGAGATTTATGTGAATGTTTCCAGGACGCACAGCTGGTTAGGGGCAGGGTGTGGGCCAAGACCCAGATTACCTGACACTCACTTCTATGTTTTTCCCTCCACACTGGTTTTCATACGCAGAAAATATCCCCATTCCTAATTAACCCTAATCCTATTTATTCACAGCACAATTCTTATTTAACCTCTGCAATGTCAAAGACACTTCTTTTGAACAGGACTCTCTTTGAAAAAGTTCTACAAGGAGTAAGAAATCGTGCAGAGTTTTGTTACTGTTTTTGTTATTTTAACACATAAGCCACGTCCTCCTACATACATGTTCATCATGAAGCCTTACCTGTTATGCTTCTGACATGAAATTTTAAGTTTATTGTTGTGGTTTCAATAGATTGCAGAATGTTTCCTAGCCATTGGAATAAGAAGTCACACTTCTCTGTAAAATCGGATGACGGAGGGACTAAAATATTCTGTTTCAACCTTGGTCTTTCTTTAAGTTGTGCCATCCAGAGTCTGATCCCAGAAACAATATGATTGTTTCTATCTATATGCCCTCAATTAAATTAGAGATAACACTTTGTTGGTTAAGATCATTATTAACTGCGAAGCAGAACCATTACTTTTAGACTATGGATACTGAAATCAATTGTGAAGATAAGCTGAAGAACTTAGTAGCCTGTTTTGGTCATCTGGCTTTGTTTCATGTTTAATCACTATGTTATATGACTTTTAATTTAAATTTTTGCAACTGATTCAGAAATCTGTAATAACAACGCTTTTTAATATGTTGCTATACCTTACAGTATACAATGGAAAAGATCCTTTCCCCTGAAAATAAAAGCTTTTGCAATTGAGGGACAAAAACTCTCAAGTGAAATGTTCCCTGGATCTATAGAGACATCAGACAATCTTTAGTTATTTTGAATACTCCTTATGTAAAGAGTTGCAGAAAAATAAACTAGGTATTATTTAATTCACTGAACACACATTTTATCTAGAAAAAATGCTTATAATATACTGATAATTTAGTTTACAATTTTTTAAGAAACTCTCTACTTCACAATTAGCATTAAATGAAATAATGAACAGTATTATGAATGAATAGTAATACAATTAAGCTCAATATTTTTTAACATTTATTCATTTTTGAGAAACAGAGACAGAGCATGAGTGGGGGAGGGATGGAGAGAGAGAGGGAGACAAAGAATCTGAAACAGGCTTCAGGCTCTGAGCTGTTAGCACAGAGCTTCATGTGAGGCTCAAACGCACAAACATGAGACCATGACCCAAGCCAAAGTCGGATGTTCAACCAAGTGAGCCACCCAGGTGCTCCTTAAGCTCAACATTTTAAATAGCACCAGGAAGAGAATTCCTAAATATATATTTAATATTCTACATTAGACATTAATATAGGATACTATAGGATATTCCTTATTTACTATAGTATTATATTAACATACAACCTTTCAAACTTTAGGAAATTATTAACTTAGGAAGCTACATGTCTGAATTTAGGAAGCTAAATTCTCTTATAGAATTGTAGCACTGATAAAACAAGTTAATTATTTAAGAAGACATACAGATGGCCAACAAATACGTGAAAAGATGTACAACATCACTCATCATCAGGGAAATTAAAAGCAAAACCACAATGAGATAGCATCTTACACCTGTCAGAATGGCTAGACTCAAAAAGCCAAGAAGTAAGTGCTTGCAAAGATGTGCAGAAAAGGGTACCCTTGTGCACTGTTGGTGTGAATGTAAATTGGTGCAGCCACTGTGGAAAACCATATGGAGGTTTCCCAAAAAATTAAAACTAGAACTACCATGTAATCCAGCAATTCCACTTCTGAGAATTTGGGGGGAAAATGAAGAAAATGAAAACTCTAATTCAAAAAGATACATGTACCCCCTATTCATTGCAGCTTTATTTACAATAATCAAGATATGCAAACAACCTAAGTGTCCATTAATGGATGAACGGATAAAGAAGATGTGGCATATATATACAATAGGATACTATTCAGCCACAAAAAGAAGAAAATCTTGCCATTTGCCACACATCAATGGACCTTGAGGGCATTATGCTAAGTGAAATAAGCCAGACAGACAAAGACAAATATTTGTATCATCTCATTTATATGTAGAATTAAAAAAAAAGTCATAGATACAGAGAGAAGATTGGTGGTTGCCAGAGGTGGGGGACAGAGTGTGGGCAAAATGGATGAGAGGGGGTCAAGAGGTACAAACTTTCAGTTATAAAATAAATCACGGGGATGCAATGAATAGCACGGTGACTATAGTTAATAATACTGTATTGCATATTTGAAAGTTGTTAAGAGAGTAATTTTTAAAAGTCTTCATCTCAAGAAAAAAATTCACAGCTATGTATGGGAATAGACGTTAACTAGACTTATTGTGGCGATCATTTCACAATATATACAAATACTGAATCATTATGTCGTACGCCTGAAACTAATACAATGTTATATGTCAATTATACCTCAGCTAAAAATTATTTGAAAAGCATTTCAAAAAGAAGCCAAGAAAAATTCTTTTTTCCTACATTTATTTAGTTATGACAATTTCTGCGTTGGGACACTCTTGACACAACTTAATTAGATTTATTCTGAAGAATCCTCAGGTATGGACTTTGTCAGTGGCTGTTGGCATACATTAAAGTCAGCATTCTTTGGGAGGCATTTTCAAAGAAAAGGAACAATTTCTCTGAGGAATGTCTATTGGCAAAAAAACTCTCAACTGTTTTATTAATCACATTCAGAAGATGCACTTCCTTGCCATTCAGAGCAACATATTATATGCTGCTCAGGTCAACTGTCTTTGTGGCAAACCTAAATAAAACTGGAGAATGAGTGACGACCAAAAATCCAGTAGTTGTAATTTTCTTAAAAACAATTGAAAAAGAAAGGGAAGGAAGGTGAAGGAAAGAAACTTCACAACATATTTAATCTCTGTATTTTCTAATGCTCAGGAAATAAAAATAATATAAAATATAATATAAAAATACAAAAATATAAAAATAATATCAAGTCTCCCCAATACTTTGATGTATGCAAATAATAATGCAATACATGCCATTTACAAATTGTAAAATTAAAATTGTGTACGGCATTCTAACTATAAATACCACATGCTTATACAGCATTTTTTTGGAAGTAAAAAAGAGAGAGGATAAATAGCCTTTGGTTTTTATTCAGTTGATATTTAAATATAAAGTGACAGATCAGTGGGTTTGACCTAGATGTTGAAGTGGGGACCGTGTTGAGCCTCCAAATCCTCCAGGCCATGAAGAGCATAACCCTAGCAAGGTGCTTTGCCCCAGTGCAAGACGGAGAAAGAATGTCTACTAAAGGCCTAGGAGTTCATGGATGGCCTGCACCATGGACGTCTCTTGTCAATGTTGTGGAAGTATAGTCTTCCTGAAAGTCTGGTTTGGCATATCCACATCCTTTATAGGGTCCCAAGTCCAATTTTATGAAGTCCAGATTGGGATTGCCCAGCATATACATCTATCAGCAGGAAAATTATGAACAACCTGCTGGTTTACCCCAAAGTGCAGATATTCCCCATCCTCTTCCAGTTTTTTTCCTGATACAGATTCAGTCCCTCATTTAAGCTCTATCTCCTCCTTAAAATTTTCCTAGGTTTTTCTTCTCATGCATAGAAAACCTTCTGGAGATCTGTGGGTATGACCCAGTAATTTGCATTTAAACAAGTATCCCACCCAGACGATTCAGCCACCCAAACATATATTTGAGGAATTTCTCTCTAGCAAAAATAAAAGCTTTTGCAGTTTGTACACAGAAGATTGACAAAATCTAAGTTATGTTTTAAAATAGTTACTTCTGGCTGCTTTATTGAGAAAGATTCTAGGGGTCCAGAGTAGAATCAGGAAGACACAGTAAAAGGAATTTTTGCAACAATCCAGACAAGAGGTGATAGTGGTTCTCACCTTGGCGGCTGCAGTGGAGATGGTGATATACAGTCAAATTCTGGATATTTTTGATGATAAAGACAACAGGAATTTCCTGACATACTGAATATGAGAAGAGAATTAGACAACAATTAAATATAATGCCACAATATTTGTCTGAACAACTAGAAGGATGGAGTGCTATTAAATGAAGTGAGGCAGGCTTCCAGTGAAGCTGGTTTGGAGGGTGAATGGAGCAGTTTGGTTTGAGAAATTATGAGTTTGAGACGACTGTTGGGCATTCAAGTAGAGATATCAAGTGGGCAGTCAGATATACAAGTCTGATATATATAGGAGAGTTTTAGGCTGGAGAGTTCAGATCTTGAGGGTTTTCAGTATCCATATGGCTTTTAAAGCTAAGTAGATGAGCCAGCCCCACAGTTTGACTTTTCCCTCTTTCCAATCTGAATTCTTTCCCTCCCAGCCACAAGTATTGATCCCAGGCTGCTTCTTAAAAAAAGTTTGCATGCTAAAGTCACCTCTGAGCCCACATCCCAATTCAGCTTTCACTGATTTATCTAAAATATGTCTAAAATAAGATTAACTCCTATATTTTGTTTGCTTCCTACCTGTAAGACTCAAAATTCCACAGTCTTTAATTTTAATTCATTCATTCTTTCTTTTATTCCTTTCATAAACATTTATAAAAAACCTACAAAGTTTTGGTTACCTTTCTAGGCACTAAAAGACTGAGAGCTTCTTACTAGTAACCAACTAAATGAGTTATAAAGTATGCATATAAACTAAAACTAGAATATGAGTTTATTGAGGCATCACACTGTGTAGTGTAGTAAGGATTCTGACACCACCCATCACTTAACAATATAACTCATATCTAGTAGTCACATTGTCAGGTAACAGGATTTTCCACAATGTGGGGGATGAACTTTTTATTATAAATTTCAGTGTTTTCCTCCATTGTTTGTGGTTACCAGTGCTGCTAGATATTTGTAGAATTACTGTTATATTTCTCTTTTATTTATCATTTTGCCTTGTTTCATATCTATTGTCTCTAATTCTTTGTTTATTCACTAGCAAATAAAGCCATGCCTGGTAGGTAACTGATGAATTATTTGCCTTATAGTCAAAAAGGTTTGAGAGTTATTGGTAAGATACAATTACTCATGGTCTAAGAGGCCACCTATCTAGTATAATTTCAGGAGAAATTTGTAATCCAACACGTCTGCTGCAAACTAGACATAAAATTACATATTCAAAAATGCATTCCTTCAGGTAGAGCATGCCTAGTAGATCCCAGTTTACCTAGAAAACACTAAAAAGACAAATACTTTGTGTTGTTACTTAAAGTTGCTTCATCATTTTGCATTCCAAAGTAATATCTGTATGTGAGCAAGATGGCAGAAGAGGTAAATTTAGAGAGTTTAAGGGAAGAGTAAATCATGGTTGATCAGGTTTACTCTAAAGCTGTTCTTTTGAATCCCAAGGGCAGGCTTTGGGAACCGTGCTCAAAGGAGCTACTCTACGGGCTGTGGAATCAAAAAGTTCCATAGAGTCCTGCCTTACTACTTCCCACACACTGTCTCTATGGCTTCCTGCTGCTTGGCATCATCCTGTCTTGATCTCCTGACTCTAGACTGCTTACACCACGAAATCCCAGAGAAGTTGTTAGGAATTCCAGATTCATACCCCTAAATTTAAGATTGGCACCCAGACTCCCACTTGGTCTAGAGAAGGAAATCAGAGAGTCAATGTGAATTAAACGTAGGGAGAGCTGGGCATGGAGCCAAACTGGGGTAAACCATACAAGCAAAATGGAAGAATGAGCTATTGGTTCAACGAGGTGGCAAGAGGCCAAGATAATGGTGCAGCAAAAGGATGAAAAGAACAGGAGAAGACAGGCAGGCATAAAAGTCTCTGAGACCACAGTGACAAGTTTGCCTACAGGAACATGTCAGGAATTGATCATTTCCCACCTCTGAAATGAGGATGTTCTTGGGTGCTGCTTTGAAATCACCAAGAAGACAGGTGAACTTTTTACACTTGTGGTTTTCTTTTCTTTTTCTTTTTCCAAATGCTGAGAGATGCTAAGTTCAATTTAAAAAACAAAATTTGAAATCTTTAATTAAAAACAGAAATCCGAAAGATAGGAAATCCTAGGAAGACTGCCGGTGGGTTATACTTAAAGTCTGTGGGACTCAATTGATGAGTTCAGTGTTTGTCAACATCAATTCAAACTGAACATCTGCTTGATGGTGCTCTTGAAAAGCTGTAGCTACTGAAAAACGTGCACCTCAGTAACACCTACAGTTGTTTCTGGTCCAACGTGGCACGCTCTTGACATGGAGCAAAAGCCTGGCATCTTTAGGAAACTCGGTTCTTCACAGATAGGGAAATCTGGACCCTTGTGAAGGCAGCAATAAGTAAAAAAATAAAAATGGTCAGGTGGCTTGTCATCAGTGCTTTTCCTTCCCAGATTTTCTTTCAACTTGTGCCTGATCCAGGAATCCCACTATCCTCCACATAGCTTGCCTATTACTACCCTCCTTATTGACACACGACTATACAGTATCATGTCCTCAGAGACCCAGTTACCAGTTCCAAAGATTTCAGCCAGCAATCTATTAACATCTTTAGGCTGAGTTAAAGATATGCTATAGTACCTCCAACTTAAATTACAAAATAAATAAATTCCTTCATCCTGTGTTCCCTTCCACATTTTATAGAAAAGCCCCTCAAGACCCAATTTTGTTTTTCAATTTTTCCTTGAATCCACTCCAATAAAGCTTCTGTCCCTACTACTTCACCAATTCACCCCGAGTTGTCAAATCCAGTGGACAATTCTCTATGACATGACAACTTTTAACATGGTTGATCAACTTCCCCCTCCTAGAAAATGCATTTTATTTTCCATCTGGGACGCCACTGTTTTTAGTTTTTCCCACTTGCTTTTCCTTCTCACTCTCTTTTGCTGGTCCCCCTTCATCTTCCTGACTCCTAAACAATCAGACCTTGGAACTCTTCTTGTGACAGTTACTTCTAGAGTAATCTCATCCAGTCACAGCAATAGATATTGTCTACACTCTGATGACTTTCAATTTTATCACTCCTGACTGAATGTGCCCCTGAAATTGAGCCTTAAATATTCAACTGCATTTTTCACATCTCCTCTTGGATTTCTAATAATCATCTTACCATATACAGAATAAATGTCTTGGTTCCCCCCCCCCCCAAATGTTCTCTTCTAGCAGTCTTCTCCACTTTAGTAATGGAAACTATGTCTTTCCCATTAGTCAAGGGTCATATGTGTCTCTTCCCTTATCTCACATTCTACATCCAGTCCAACCGCAAGTCAGCTATACTTCCTGAATGTATCCAGAATTCAGCTACTCCTCACTATTTCCACTACTTGCACTCTGGTTCAAATCACCAACATCTCTTACCCGCATTACTATAACAGCCTCCTAACTAGTGTCCTTCCTTCTACTTCTGCCTCCTTATATTCTACATACAGAGATCCCCTAGATCAAAATCCAAGCAGATCAAAATTCCAGTTAAGCTGCTACATTAACTTCCCACTGCATGCAGAATAAGAACCAGAATTCTTACCATGATTTATCAGGTCATGTTCCATAGCCCATCTGACCTCACTGTCTCCCTTCTCTATTTGTTTACTATGCTGCAGCCACACTGAGGCTGATTTCCTTCCTCTTTCTCAAACACAGTTCTGCCTTAAGGTCTTTGAACTTGATGTTCCCTCTGCTTGGAGTAGTCTTCCCACAAATACCAGCATGGCTCAATCTCACTTTCTTCAGACTTTATTCGGTTTATATCCCTCATCTTGTCAAGGATGTCTTTCTTAATATCACTCTATAATAAGTAGATCAACTTCCTTTCTTATTTATTTTCTATCTACCTCACCCTGCTTTATTTTTCTTCAGAAGTTTTATCACCGACATATTGTATAAGTAATGACTGATTATTTACCTTACCCTCACGGGAATGGAAGCTCCAAGGTAAGCTTCCATTTTGTCTCTGTGTTTCACTGTTGTATCCACAATTCTTAGAATAATGTCTGGGGCTATATAGAAAATATTTAACAAATATGAGCTCACCTATTTAATTAAATAAATACTAAGTGTATTTATAGACTCTTTAATGCCGGTTGGGAGTCACTTGTTTCCTTCCTGGTGCTCTCTCCTGAATCTAGCTGCCAGTGTTGTGGTAGGGTTCCCTGCCTAAGGAAGGAATGAAAAAAAAAAACAAAACCCTCAAGGCAACCTGGCTATACACGTTCATGACATCCCTCATGACCTTGTAACATGAGACCACTTAATCAGACTGCATGTTTGTGTGTTACCATATATGGGAGACAAAGAAGTAAAAGATGTATAAAGAACTATGCCATGTGGCGTTCCAGGCTCAGTTCTCAGGGTATGAACCCAGCTGAGCCAAGCTGGCACAAATAAAGTTGCTTCCTGGGAAGAAAAGCCTCAGTGTCATGACTCTCTGTGTGAGATTCCTGCTACATTACCCCAGGGTCTACTTGTGCTGGCTCAGGTGACCATTCTACTTCCTCATGCCACAGGAATATTTCTTCATACAATGGAATAGAGGAGAAAGAAACAAATTGGGATTTACCTGTTTAATCATCAAACTGATCCAAACTTTATGCTAGGCACTAGGGATCCAGAGATGAAAGCTTTAGAAAACTAACTGTGAACAGTTTAACTGGATGAGAAAGGCAAAACAACAACTTCGATATGTTATTCAAAGAGCACATAAAGGATTCTATCGGAGTACAGAACTGAGTCCTAAACCTCAGTGAGGTACAGGGACACAGGAAGTGAAAAATCGGAAAGGTTATGAAGTTTGCCGGTATCAGGAGAGCAGGGATGGATACTCCGGGTATAATACATAACTTGTGGATAGTCTTCAGGGTATTAAGAAGACTGCAGAGCAGAACATAAGCTAAAGAAGTAGACAAGAGTCAGATCAGCAAGAATGTGCATGCCGTGGCGAAAGAGTATATATTTTATTTTGAAGTTGACAGGGAGCCATTGAAGAGGTTTGAGCAAAGGAATGAAATGACTAGGATCTAGTCCTGGCCCCGCCCCTCACTGACTAGGATTTAGGCCAAATTATTTGTTGCAATTCCTATCCAATTTTTTCAGCCAAAAAAAGCCCTTGTTCACACAAAGGGTATCCAGAACTAACACATAAATCAGATAAAACAGAACACTCTGGTTGAAGACTGGCCTGTTTGACCCTTTACTTTTTGCACAGTCTCTGAGGCCCCACCATGAGATCCTCAGAGCTCCGTGGATTACAGGCACCAAAACCACTGACTACGTATCTGTTTCCTCATCTATGCCAAATTCCATAATCTCTAGAATACTTAAAATATGTTTTTTAATCAGCCTTACACAGTTGATTTTCCCTTAATAAGATTCTAAATCAATCTTTTTAAATCATTTGATTGTGACAGAGGTGTCAAAACTGTACTTTCATTTTTCCACTAGAGAGCTTGCTTCAGTCAAAAAATATCCTTCCAGAGAATAACTTTTATAGGAAAAAGAGAGATGTCCAGATATGACTGTTAGACTAAGTATAAGAACCTCATGGCATCTTAACCAGCAGTACATGCTAAAGCCTAACTAGAATTATAGGGCTGCTAAATAGCAGTACTATCAATCGGTAGAAACACTGAATACCAAAGTTACACTTCAAATGTAAAGTTGCTTAACTCTGTTATCAGAAAAGAGTAGACGGTGAGATTTTGTTGCCTTTCATGTTTATTCTTCTCAGGCACTGCACCCTAGAAGTCACCTTTTAATGAAAGCATTCTTTCTCTTCATTTTATTCCAAAACTAAGAGAAGTCTCTTTCTATATGATTCTATTAGTTTAGTTAACACTATCTTGGATAAGTCATTTAAATTTATCCAATATAAACGGTGAAGAATAGACATTTTTTTTTAATTTTTTTTTTCAACGTTTTTTATTTATTTTTGGGACAGAGAGAGACAGAGCATGAACGGGGGAGGGGCAGAGAGAGAGGGAGACACAGAATCGGAAACAGGCTCCAGGCTCCGAGCCATCAGCCCAGAGCCTGACGCGGGGCTCGAACTCACAGACCGCGAGATCGTGACCTGGCTGAAGTCGGACGCTTAACCGACTGCGCCACCCAGGCGCCCCAAGAATAGACATTTTGGAGAGAAAAATTATGAGACTACAGCATGAAAAAAATGCAAATATAGTGGGATAGGTTGAGGTATTGAAAGATGTGTCTGATATCCATATCCATTGTACTCCATGGCCCTTCCAACGCCTAGAGCATCATGCCATTTCTGCCTGAAAGAAGGAAAGTCACAGCAGAAACACTAAGGAAAAATAAATCAATCTTGGACTTAGCATTTCAGAACATAAGTAACAGCTTAAATGGGGAAAAAGAAGTGTCTTAAATTTAAAAATTTAAAATTCTGTAGTATTCAGAGCTTGAAATTTATACTCCCAAATTAGGTGCATGTGTTAGGCTGAATAAAAACCACCCAAAGATGTCCACATTTCAATCCCCAAAACTTGCAGATATGATGCCTCACTTGTCAATTATGTACCCTGAGAGATGGATAGATTATTCTGAATTAGCCTGATAATCACAATAGCCGTTGTGATTGAGAAAAAGGCAGCAGGATTCGAGTCAGAAAAGGTGTTTTATGGAACAAAGAGTCAGAGCCAGAAAATATTTTTTTCTGGCTTTGAAGATGGAGGAAGTCACCACAAGGCAAGGAATGCTGGAAAAGACAGGAAACAGATGATACTGCCGACCCATTTTGGATTTCTGACCTCCAGATAATTAATCTGTGTTGTTAAGCCACTAAATTTGTGATGATTTGTTGCCAGAGCAATAGAAAACCATTACAGATTGTGGCACTGAGATGGGGTACCTGACTATGTAGAAGTAGCTTTGGGATTAGGCAATGGGTAGAGGCCAGGAGCATTTTGAGGAGCATGCTAAAAAAAGACTAAAATTCATTGAACACACTGTTTGGTAGAATTACACTTAAAGGCATTGCTGATGAAGGCTCAGAATGAAGTAAAGAGCATGACAGAGAAACCTTATATCATCTTAGAGAAGTTCTTCAGGTAGAAATAAAATCATTCCAGATGGAAACACAGAAATGCAAGAAAGAATTGAAGAGAAATGAAAGGCATAAATATGAGTAAATACAAACAGATTTGATTAACAAAATATAACATAATGTCTAGTGTAGTTTAAAATGTATGTAGAAATAAAATCTATGCCAGCAACGTGGAACCAGAATAGGAATAAAGCAGGTTAAAGTGTTTCAGAATTTTAGCATTATTATAGAAGTAGAAATGTGATAATCTGTTACAAGACATGGACAGATATTTGTCAATTTAATAACAGCTGAAGAAAAGTATAGGCTTAGTTTTAAAGTGTCACTAATAAATTAATAGTAGGAAAAATGAAATAATAAAATTTATTTAATAGGCCAAAATATGAAAGCAAAGCAGAGAAAATAGAACATACAACAGGTGGATCAAATAGAAACGATTAATAAGATGACAGATAAAAACCCAACTGTATCAATAATTATATTAAATGTAAATGGACTCAATGCTGAACTTAAAATACTATATTTTCCAGACAGATTAAGGGAAAACTATATGTTGCATGCCAGAAACACAATTTAAAGACAAATTTTTAAAGTAAAAGAATGGAAAAATATATACTATATATATGTTAGCCAAAAGAAAGTCGGTGTAACTATACTATTAGACAAAGAATATTTTAATTAATAAAGTACTATTATAGGTAAAGATAGACATTTCATAATAACACAGCCAACGTGAGGTAGTTCATCTTCCAGGAAGATAAAACAGCTCTAAATTTGTGTGTGCTATCAAGAACATAGCGTTAAAATATAAAAGGAAAAAATTGACAGAATGAGAGGAACAGTAGACACACCCAAAATCATACAAGAGATTTTATGCTTTTTTCTTAGCAGATGGTGAAGGAAGTAAACCAAAAATCCATGGGGATATAAGCCTAAAAATGCAATTCATGTATTTCATCTAATTAACATATATATAACATTGCATCTAACAATGACCAAATTAACTTCTTTGCAACTACACACAGGTCATTAACCAAAATTAATGCGGTTAATGCTGATACAACAAAGTCTTGATGAATTTCAAAGACTGAACTCATGTATTATATGGAATTAAGCTAGAAATAAAGGCAAAAGATAACTAGAAAATTGCCAAATGTTTGGAAATTTAAGAAATACAATTATAAGTGGCCCATATATAAATGAATATATGAAATCAAAACTGTAAATTTAATTGAAGTTGAACTAGAGTGAAGTTAGAACATATTGAAAATGGTGGACTGCCTTTTGGGATGAGCACTGGGTGTTGTATGGAAACCAATTTGACAGTAAATTTCATATATTAAAAAAAATAAATAAAATAAAATAAAAAAAAAGAAAAAAAGAAAATGGTGGACTGTATCTAAAGTAGTGTTTAGAAGAAAATGTAATGCTTTAGAGCTGAACATCAATTCTCTAAGCATGTATCTCAGGCACTTAGGAAAAGAATAGAAAACCAAGCCCAAAAAGTATAAAAAATAATAATAAGTATATAAGTATATATGCATAATAAGTATATAAAAAATAATAATAAGTATAAAAAAATAATCTGGCTCAATCAGATAAGCATCTGACTTCAGTTCAGGTCATGATCTCACCGCTGGTGGGTTTGAGCCCCACATTGGGCTCTGTGCTGACAGCTCAGAGCCTGGAGCCTGCTTCAGATTCTGTCTCCCTCTCTCTCTGCCCCTCCCCATTTATGCTCTCTCTCAAAAATAAATAAACATTAAAAAAAATTTTAAATGATAATATAAGAGCAGAAATCAATATAGAGAAAAATCAATAATCAGAGTTATTTTCAAAAGATTAATAATGTTGAAATATTCCTAACAGAATTGATCTGGAAGGAGGGATATAAATCACCAGGACTATAAAAGGACACATCTCTACATATATCTAGTAACTTAAAAAGACAATCAGAATATTGTAAACACCTTTATACCCATAAAAATTTTAGAGAAAATGGATGAAATCCTTGAAAAATACAATTTACCAAAACAAGAAGAAATAAAATATGTGAATATTACAACAATAATTAAAGAAATAAAATCTATACCCAAGTACCTTTCCACAAAAAAAAAAAAAAAAAAAAAGAGGCTTAAACCCAGATAGCATCACTGGTGAATTCTTCCATTTAATTATTTTATTTAGGGAAAACATAACATCAATCTTGCGCAATCTCTTCCAGAAAACAGAAAAATATACAAACACTTCCGAACTTTTGTATGAGACTACCATAACTTTGATACCCAAACTTGACAAGGGCACTGTTAGAAAGGAAATTCATAGATTTCCTATATGAAGATAAACACTCAAATGCTAAATAAAATATTAGCAAATTGAAAGCCGTGATATTTAAAAAGAATATACTACAACCATGAGAGAATTAGTCCAGGAACACAAGGCTGGATTAACACTCAAAAATAACTCAATGTTAATAACCCCATAACTGTTAAAAAAGAAAAGATATATGATCATTTCAGTATTTACAGAATAAAAATATTTGACAAACATTAATACCCATTCCTTGTAAAAAATCTTAGCAACTAGAACAGAACTTCTTAATATGATAAAGACCGTCTAGCACAATCTACAGCAAACATATTTCAGAGTGAAATAGTGAAAGCTTCCCCCCCCCCCCGCGATTAGGGAAGAGGGACAAGGATTATGCCACCATTTCCAATAAACATTTCAGTAGTGTTCACTGAAGCACAATCATGGTCACCAGCGGGCAATAAAGCAAAACTGTAAGCAGTATTTTATCATTTCCTTTTCCACTAAGTGTCTTTTGTTCTCAAGCAGAAAATCAGCTCGACTGAATTCTTTACTTAGTAGACTAATACAAACCTTCATTCCTGATGGGCCACTCTCCTCTGTTGCTGTTGTTGATTGCTAGAATTATTTGTTAATTTTTACTTTGCACATGAAAGTACGAAAAGATGTCTGAGAGAATCTTCTGGGTCTCAAACATAGAGAACATGGTGTTGACACCACCAAAGTAAGTGATCTTTGTGAGGAAAAGGTGCGGTAGAGAATAAGAATGAAGAATAAGATGTTTGCTTAAATTCAGTAAAGATTCAATGCATGTAGCCCAGGGTCTAAGTCTGTGCATCTCTGAAGTCAAAGAGTTATTTAAATGCCAGATGCGACACTGATTGTATTCAGATGTTTTGACTCGAGGGTCTTGCTTTCCGTGAAGCCTTTATTCAGAGTCCCCACCTCTGTCACCACTCCGGGTTTGTTTTGTTCAACCCTGTCATGTTTCTCTGGTACAGTTATAATATATGCATCTGGAACTAATTGATGCTTGCTTACTTTTTAATAATCATCAGATGGGAGTAATAAGAACTGATCAGAAATAAAAGCTTATAAGTAAAGAGAGTAAAGAAAAAGAAGAATCAAAGTGCTTTAAAATTATGTTTTTTAAGTTTATTTATTTTGAGAGAGAGACACAGAGAGTGAGGGGAGGTGCAGAGAGAGAAGGAGGGAGAGAATCCCAAGCAGGCTCCACACTGCCAGCACAGAGCCCAAAACAGGCCTGAATCCCATGAACCATGAGATCATGACCTAAGCCAAAATCAAGAGTGGGATGTTTAACTGACTGAGCCACCCATGCGCCCCAAAGATATTGTTTTTCCTTAAGAAGAAATGAACCACCTTTGACATTCCAAGCCCAGAGAAGGAATCTCAGATAGTTTGTAAGGATAAAGGGCTCTTGTCTCCAATACAGCCTAAAAACTGGCAAGTATGGTAAAACAAACACACAAACAAGCAAACACCATGTACTCAGTAGAGTAAAAGTCAATAGACAAAACATTACCAAAGGTGGTATCTAAGGTGACATACCTAATACCTCATGCCACATATCTTCCATTTGCCCCTCCAGATTAACTCTCCTCTTCTATTTTGCTCTCTTCTTACTGGTTCCAGTGGGATTTGACCAATGGGGACTACAGAAGAAAATGAAGAAAAAGTGTGATATCAAGATATTTAAACCCCTGAAGCCCTTCCTGAAGAGTCACCTTAGGTTGGCTGCATCCCTTGGATGATCACTCCTCCTTTCAAGTCAGCTTCACTTCCTAATTGTCTCCCCTTCTAGGTTCTGGTAGCCTCTTTCTCCTTTCACTTTTAGGGTATGCTACTAGTTCTGTGTACCTGTACTATCCCTTGTTGTCTCCTTACATTCACATCTTTAGAATTATTTCCTGTGTAAATAAACTCTCTCCGAGATACATTAATTTGAATGTGCCATTTGTTCCTTTTAGGGACCCTTGTGAATATGAGTCTTATGTATCCCTGTGCATCCTACTGTGCTTCATGGAGGCAGAAAAGTTCAATTGCTTATGTTACCAAGAGTTACATGGACATAGCAGTAAGCCCGAGTTATCTTGATGGTCTTTTGCACAGAAAGAAAAATGAATAATGGTGACAGGGTAAAAGATCATATGGAAATGTAGCTGTCTTTACAGATGCTAGCACCAATAGATGATGACCAAGAACCAGACCCCTCTTCATTTAATACCCCGCCCCCAAACCCTTGGCATTGCAAAGCCCACCAAAGCATAACAGGGTCAGAAAGTATAAATTAAGCTTTTACAGGTGCAAAATTATTTTTCTTGGAAATGAGTCATTTCACTAAGGAAGGCATTCTTGTTATACAAGTGACCAAGAAATCTTGAAAATTTGAAGTCACTTTAAACTATTCCTTCTCCTTCGTTTCTTTATCAATTAGTGACTGAGTATTATAATTTTTCCTGCAAAGTATCTCTTGAGTATATTTCTTCCTTACTTTTTTCATTAATTACACCTTTCTTAAGTACTTGTCTCTTAACATGTCTTTTGTATTAACTTCCAAAAAGCTGGAATTCCCCTCAGTCTATTCAATTATAACATAAGCATATCATAAATATATAGATATTGACATAGTTAGTATACATGACAATTAAGTTTCAACCCCTGGTACCAAAGAAAGAAGAATGTCACTCTCAAAACTAGGGCTATTTCTGCACCTAACATGAATCTTGTTCCATAGGTGTCTGCCTCACGTATGACACTTAAAAGTTTATAATAAATATTTACCCTATTCTCTGATTACAAAGAAATTATAAATTAAGTAACACTTTAGTTAATTGAATTGGATGATTTGGATATAGTAGAGTGCAAAAAAAAGAGAGTAATTTTATTGTTTCCGACCACTGTCATTGCAAATCTGTTCCATGATTTGCACTCATCTTAGGTAAAATTTGGGGAAGTATTTATAGCTTTCCTGATCACTGCAAGTCTCTTTTTGTGAGGCAAAAAAATGTCAATTCCCACCTTATATGAGAATTCTAAAGGTAATTAAATTATAAATAATTTAATCTAAATTCAAGTGTTTGACTTCGCTTTTAGAGGGTTGTGTTAGAAAAGAGAGTCATGGTGTAGACTTTTCTCTTTCACCAGTCCCCCAAACTTCCCACTGCCATTTGAGATCTTTGCAGGGCTAGAAACTGAGAAAGGAGAGGTATGGGACAGAAATGCTGTGCATGACTGACTTGGTTGTCATCTGGAGCTCTGCTAACTGAGCATGCTAATTCCTTCAAAGTTTTTCTCTTGGCAATGCCACTCTCAGCTCTCCCATTGGCCCACCAATACTTTTAAGTTTTCAGATTAGGTTGTTCTCTTCCTTGCTCTAATCAACCTTGACTGATAACCCATTATGTAAATAGCAAGCTCTCTCAGACCCTGTATAAATGAAAGATTTAGAAGTGTTAAAAATACAGTCTCCATTTACGTATCTGATGCTTTCTAGGAAAATCTATAATACAGAGAAAAATGATTATTATGTGCCAGGACCTTACAAATGATATTTTATTTAATCTTCACAAAACACTTTGAGAAGACTTTCTTTATTCTATAACAAATGAGAATACTGACACTCAGAGGAGTTAACTTGCTTAAAGTTATATAAGTAGTGAATACCAGAGCCAGGATTCCAACCTCATAGAAGACTGATTATAAAAGTCAAATGAGTTAACACGTATAAAGGGCTTAGCTTTACATAGTAAACATTATTCAACAGTTTCTTGGGTAAATAAAAATAAGTTGACTCCAAAAAGACATTCTCTTCTTTCTACTTGTCATTCAAAAAACTCTTGTGTAGTTCATTCATTCTACAAAATCAACCAGCATAGACTACTATGAGACCTTAATTTTCTGTCTTTCTACAGCTTAATAATACATTTGAAAGTGAAGCATACATATCTGAAACAATCAAGTAACACTGCAAGACATATTCCAAGATATGCTAATCATTATTTGAAAAAGGGAGAGATTAATGAGGATACAGCATCTAAAACTTCAGAGCTAACACAGAACTCTAGAGATCTGGTCACAAAAGGCAAACAGTTAAAAAGAAATGCACGTGCAAAAGTCAAAACTGAACAAAACACCCACAAGTCACTTTTATAGCTACCAATAAAGGCAGAACCCCAAAGCAGATTCTGTCAAACAGTAACTGTTTTACCAAATATTCTCAAAAGTAGGGTGAATGGTTACTTAATGGCTGAGGAAGATAAGTGTTCAGAAAATAAAAAATTATTAAAAAAAAGAAGAAAGATATTAGTTCATTGACATGGAATAAAAAATATGGAATAGTCAAAATAAATAATTTAAACAAAATGATTATTCAAGGCAATGTGGAAATAATAAGTTCTTAGTCAAGCTCCAAAAATAAAAATGGAAACTTTAAGGGAATATACTTAATGTGTTCTCTGGTTTTATAGCTGTGTGGCCCAGATTTAATCATTAGTTGAATAAAGGTGTTTGGCACTGAATATAAAGTTAGAGCATATATATGTAAATTTTTATATTCAAATTTAAGACCTAATAAAAGACTAAAATTAAATTAAAAGTATATATGGGTTTTGTTTTATGTTTAATTTATTACTTGAACTTAATCGTAAAACTATTTTTAAGTCCTTCTCTTAAAAGATATTTCAACAGATAATTGGCTAAAACTGGATGCACAAAAAATGTTTAAATGAATTCCACATGGATGGATTAATTTTATGACTCCAAGTGCATTTTAAAGTTTAGCTTCTAACCAAGATTGTGTTTTGTCTCAAATTATCATTTAATAAACATACCTATTATTAATTCAATTATAACTCATCTTTCTGCCTCATATTTTTCAATCATATTTTTTAAGTCAACCATCTTCTCTGATAAGTAAATGTGGAAACAACATGCATAAATTAGAGAAACTTAACCTACCTAAAAAATAAGATTAAAAAATATAAATCAGATTATATAATAAAATACAGAAGAGAAATTTAGGTTCAGAATCAATTGACTGAAAATTGTATGTATCAGCCATGTCTTGAGCATTTTGAGATCAAGAAAACTAATTATCAAATAGTACACAGTTATGGAAATTTATGGAATGAATGAATGAAGGGCCCAAATTATGACACACAATTTTATTATTTCCTCAACCATTTTAATATATAATACATAAAAATATAATAAAATATCAAACTTCCATCTTCATTATAATAATCAAAGAGAACACTCATGTAACCATAGAAGACTGGAATCAATATTATTCATATTTGTTTTTTATTAAATTAACACATACTGAACTTATTCTCTTAAGTGCTAAAAATTTTAACTCAGAGCAAGATGGCAGAATAGAAGTATTCTTTACCATCACCCTCCCTCAGAACATTGATCTTGACAACTATCCATGGTTGAAAATATCTTTATACAGATACCATATGGTTTCACTCTTATGTGGATCCTGAGAAACTTAACAGAAACCCATGGGGGAGGGGAAGGAAAAAAAAAAAAAAAGAGGCTAGAGTGGAAGAGAGCCAAAGCATAAGAGACTCTTAAAAACTGAGAACAAACTGAGGGTTGATGGGGGGTGGGTGATGGGTATTGAGGAGGGCACCTTTTGGGATGAGCACTGGGTGTTGTATGGAAACCAATTTGACAATAAACTTCATATATTGAAAAAAATTTTTTTAATTAAAAAAAAAGAAAAAAAAAGAAAAAAAGAAAATACCTTTATGAGAGCCCCAGAGTCCATCAGAGAAGGTCCAGCAAAAAGAGAGAGCAAGAGAGATAGAGAGAGAGAGGGAAAGAGAGAGAGAGAATAGATGCATTGAAGAGGGTAAAAAGAACAGTTTTACTTTACCTACATCATCTATTCCCCAAAACAGCACTGTTCTGTGCCAAGAGATCCATCAGCTTGCAATTTCTCCCACAGGGGAAAGTGAAAACATAATGTATGAGCACCTGGCTTCTCCAGCCAAGCAGGACATTGCCCAAGAAGTCCACTTCTTTCTCACCTCACCTACAATATTGAAGTGATAGGCATGGCTGGCAGGGGGGGGGGGTATGCCACTGGCAACAATGTCTCCAAATCATCAAAGGGCTGTGGATCTTACTAAACACCTCATTGAATTCATAAAGAGGCTCACCCAGTAGCCTCTGGAAACACACTGCCTGCAGATCCCCTCAAAGGGTCCAAGAGCAACTTCTTTGTTGTGTACCTCACCCATCACACTTTGGCCAGTTCCTCATGCATGCCCCCCCCCCAACAGATGTCCAGTCTGAGCCTTCACAGACAGCTAACAAAGCAAGCACAGAAATCCCCTATTCTGGAGGATTAGGAGAAAGCACACAAACTTGAGCATTGCAGGACACCACCTGAGGGAAAACAAACAGGTGACTCAGCATGCAGACTAGCTCTGCAAGATTGAAACAAGGCATACAACTTTAGAAATCCCCCACAAGAAGGAACAAGAGATATGGAATGGGTACATCCATACAAAATGTCAGAGAGAGCATAAGAGTGCCTAGCCAGGCAAATTGGTGAAGGTGTTCTCCCCTGAAGCAGTGCACTCAGTAAAGACTGCAGGATATGACTATTTCTTAAAACACAAAGGCAGCACTGCAAGAGTTCAAGGAACTAAGAAAAAAAAATCAAGGAGAATGACATCACTAAAGGAACACAATAATTTTCCAGTAATAGACCTCAAAGAATTGCCTGAGACCTATGAACTGCCTGAAAAGAATTCAAAATAATTATATTAAGGAAACTCAGTGAGCTATAAGAGAACACATATAGACAACTCAAAGAAATACATAGTACATGAACAAAGTTAGAAGTTCACCAGAGAGACAGAAATAATAAAAAAAGAACCAAAGAGAAATTCTGGAGCTGAGGAATACAATGAATGAAATTAAAAATACAATAAAGATTGTCAACATTGACTTGATCAAAGAGAAGACAGAATCTGTAAGCATGAAGCCAAATCACTTGAAATTATCCAGTCAAAGGAGATAAAAGGGAAAAGAATAGAAAAGGGCTGAAGAAAGTCCATGTGATTTATGGGACATCATCATCAACAAAACTAAAATACACATTATGGGAGTTGCAGAAGGATGCAGAGAGAAAAGAACAGAAAGCTTATTATTATTTTTTTAATTTTAGAGAGAGAGGGAGCACAAGTGAGGGAGAGAGGCAGAGGGAGAGAGAGAAAGAGGGAAGGAGAGGAAGATTCCCAAACAGCCTCCACACTCAGCATGGGGCCAAAATCAAGAGTCAGCTCAGGTCATGATCTGACAGTTCCTGAGATGGAGCCCTGCATCAGGCTCTGCACTGACAGCACAGATTCTCTCTCTGCCTCTCTCTGTCTCTTTCACTCTCTCAAAAATAAATAAGCATAAAAAAAATAATGACTGAAAACTTCCCAAATCTGGGGATAGATACGGATATTCAGATACCTGAAGCTTAATGGTCCCCCAAACAGGTTTAATTCAAAGATTTCACTGGAATACATATAACCAAATTGTCAAAAATCAAGACAAAGAAAACTTTGAAAGTAGCAGGTGAAGACGTTGGTCACATTCAAGGAAAACCTCAGCAGATTTCTCAACAGAAACCTTGCAATCAAGGAGAAAACAGGATAATATATTCAAATTGCTAAAAGATAAAAACTGGCAGCCAAAAATACGTTAATTTAGCCAGAAAAACTGTTTTTCACAAATGAGAAAAAGAGAAAGTATTTCCCATACAAATAAAAGTTGAGGGAGTGCATCACCACCAGATCTGTCTTATAAGAAAAGCTAAAGGGAGCTCCCCAAGCTAAAATGAAAGGAAGCTAACATGAGATGTGAAAGTAATGTGAAGACATGAAAGCATAAAACTCACTGATAAAGATATGTATATAGACATATTCAGAATATTCTAATAGTATTATATAAATCACTTTTAACTCCAGTATAAAGGTTAAAGAACAAAGGTATTAAAATAATTATACCTATAATTTGTGGTGCGCATATATATATATATATATATATATATACACAAACATATATATATATGCTATATATATGGTATATGGTATATTTGTGGTATATATACCACAAATTATAGGTATAATTATTTTAATATATTTAATATATTTAATAACTTAATATATTTAATGCAACAACACTGATGAACTGGAGGATATATATACTAAGAGAAATAAGAGAAATAAGAGAAATAAGCCAGACACAGAAAAGCAAATACTGCATGATCTCACTTACATGTGGAATCTAAAAAAAAGTAAAACTCACAGTAATGAAGAGTAGAATTGTGGTTATCAGGGGCTGAAGGGTAAGGGAAATAGGGAGATTCTGGTCAATGGGTACAAACTTTTAGTTATAAGATGAATATGTTCTGGAGATCTAATATAGAGCACGATAACTATAGTTAATGATAATGTGTTGTATGTGTGAAATTTGCTATAAGTTGATCTCAAGTGTTCCTGTCACACACACACACACACACACACACACACACACACACACAAGTAACTATGTAAGTATGTGAGGTGATGGATATATCAATTGGTTTAATTGTGGTAATCATTTCACAATGTGTATGTATATCATAACATCATATTGGATACTTTAAACACACAATTTTTGTTTATCAATCATACCTCAATAAAACTGAAAAAAAGAAACCAAAAATATAGTAACTCATTAATTTCATCTTTATAGCATCCTATGAGATAGGTACTATCATTATCCCCATTTTACAGATAAAAAACTAAAGCACAGAGTATTAAAGAACATGCCCAAGAAAAAGTGGGCTTCAAACCCAAGCAATCTGGACCCAGAGTGATATGTGATGCTTAACTACACAGACCCTTTACATTGCCAGTCTACATTACCTTCTTTGTCTTTACTGAGTAAATGTGCCTTGAAGTAAAAGCTGTTTGGGGCACCTGGATGGCTCAGTTGGTTAAGCGTCCGACTTCAGTTTAGGTCATAATCTCACAGTCCATGGGTTCAAGCCCTGCATCAGGCTCTGTGCTGACAGCTCAGAGCCTGGAGTCTGCTTCGGATTCTGTGTCTCCCTCTCTCTCTGCCCCTCCCCCCACTTGCACTATGTCTCTCTCTCAAAAATAAATAAACATAAAATAATTTTTTAAATAAAAGCTGTTTATCATAGTCCACAATAAAGTATTTTCTTGTTTGTTTGCTTTTGTTTGGTAGGCTCCATGCTGAGTGTGGTGCCCAACACGGGGCTTGATTTCACAACCCACAGATCAAGACCTGAGCTGAGATCAAGAGTTAGATGCTTAACCAACTGAGCCATCCAAGCACCCCGGTATTTATTTTTTTCCATAATGTCATCTTTCTTTAATGTCCCACCTAAAGAAATAGGACCCCTCATTCATTCCACATTAAACAGAAATCAGATGTTTATAGAATCAAAGAATTTTTATGGCTCATCTCAGATTTCTTAATCAATATATCCCACTAATCCAATTCTGAGTACCAAGAACTCATATATAGCTCCTTTGAAATTCCAAATGAAGTAATGGCTTCCAGCCCATTTGAAGACATCAATCCTTTGAAAAGTAACCATAGTAAAGATATTAAGCAATCAATAACATTGGTCTCTAAGTTCAAGATATGAGTTTCTCTTAGATTAATGGTGCTCAAATTTCAGTATGCATCAGAAACACCTGGAAGGCTTATTAAAACACAGATTGCTGGGCTCCAACCCAACACTTCCTGATTCAGGAGGTCTAAGCTGGTGCACAGCATTTACATTTCTAATAATTTCCCGACTGATTCTGATGCTGATGATCACAAGACCAGACTTGGAGAAACATTGACCTAGACTAAATTTTCCTAATTAGAGTTCCAAGGAAACTGCTTTCTTAGAATATTACTGTTTTCTATGAAAATGGGTTTTGTGGTTAAAAAAAAATCTTGGAAAATTATATACAAACTTGAGCAATCACAAAATACCATAGTATATTATGAGGAGACTTGGAAAAAATCTCCCATTTAATTTAGTTAAACCTAGTTTTTCCCAAACTTATATGACCACAATTTTTGGCAGAACATCTATGAAATCACATGGAATTGGTGTTATGAGAGACAATGAGGAATGCTTGGCTGCCATTCAACATTAGTAGATGCTGCTCATAAATTAATTTAGCCAAGTGTTTTTATTTTTCTCTTTGATTTACACAATATCCCATTAATGGCCCCAAAGAATACATTTATTCCTAGTCAAGATTTCATTTTTATTAGTGACATATAGTAAGAACATTGCCAATCCAAGTATCAGATATGAAATTATGATGTAGCTGACAGTGCACAGAAGATATATTAAGTTCAAAAGACTGTCAAATTGAGACCAGATATCTAAAAAATCTGCATGCACCCTGGCAGAAATAATATAATTGCCATGACATACCATGTTCATTTTGAATTTTGCTAAATCAGCATCAAAAGAAAAAAGTTTCTCTTACATGTGCCAGGTAGTTAAAAATCATAGTTCTAACATTAAATATGATTAAATTATTTTACCCATTCTTATCTATGCCAATATCAGCTTGCTGTATGGCAAGAGAAAAAAGGGTTCCAAAGCTTTGAACATATGGGATTTTGTTTTCTAACAGAAATGTCTCCTCTAGCAATATTTGAGATGACTGTATTCATTTAGGATGGGCTGATGTTTCCCTGAGCTAAGATTAACAAAAAGCTTTAGCATGGTCCTAGCATATAGAATGTATTCGGTAATTGAAATATTTTCTCCCAATTATTTTTTATTATTAATATACATTTTAAAGAACAATTTTAGATTTACAGAAAATGTATACAGATATAAAAACAGTAGTTTCTATTACTAACATCTTACTACATACCACATTTGTTATAATTAATAAACCTCTATTTACACATTATTATTTTTTTAAATTCTTTTAATGTTTATTTACTTTTGAGAGAGAGACAGACAGACAGAGCATGAATTGAGGAGGGGTAGAGGGAAAGAGGGAAAGAGGAAGACACAGAATCCAAAGCAGGCTCAGGCTCTGAGCTGTCAGCACAGAGCCTGACACAGGGCTCGAACTCAGGAACTGTAAGGTCATGACCTGAGCTGAAGTCGGACACTTAACCTACTGAGCCACCCAGGCGCCCCTGTTTACACATTATTATTATTATGTGAAGTCCACAGTTCATTCAGATTTCTTTGGTTTTTATGTAATTCCCCTTTTCTGTCCCAGGATACCACATTACCTTTAACTGTGGTGTTTCTTTTGGCTCCTCTTGACTGTGACAGTTTCTCAGACTTGTTTTTGATAATCTTGGCAGCTTAGAGGAGTAGTGGTTAGGTATATTGCAGGCGGCCCCTCTGTAGAAATTGTGTTTTTCTCACAATTATCCTGGGATCATGGGTTTGGGGGAGGAATATCACAGAGGTAAAGTGCCATTTTCATCACATCATTTCAAGGTTACATACCATCAACATAATTGGTGACTGTCAACATTCACCTTGATCACCCAGCTAAAATCATGTTTTTCAGGTTTGTTCACCATAAAGTTATTCTTTTTTCCACTTTTCTATATTGTAACATTTATAATAAATTATTTACAATAACAAATCATTGTGCACAGCCTACACTTAAGAGGTGGGGAGTTACGTTTCCTCCTTTAGGGCAGCGTATTTCCATAATTTATTAGGGATTCTGCACAAATTTTTCTCTCTTTTATGTATGAATTTGTAATTTATTTACATAAGTAGGGACTCACAGATATTCATTTTATAATTTGGGTTATTATCTAATACTATTTGTTGGTGTTGCTCAAACTGTTCCAGTTTGGGCCACTGATGTCTCTTTCACTTGGCTCCTGTGTTCTTTTTGCACACCCCCACCATCCCCATCACTGTGGATTTCTTTCTTTCTTTCTTTCTTTCTTTCTTTCTTTCTTTCTTTCTCTCTCTCTCTCTCTCCCCCTCCCTTTCTTTCTTTCTTTCTTTCTTTCTCTCTCTCTCTCCCTCTTTCTTTCTTTCTTTCTTTCTTTCTTTCTTTCTTTCTTTCTTTCAGTTAGTTGCTTCAGGCTCATCCTGCCCCTGTCCTAGAATCAGCCATTTCTCCAAAAAGACCTGGTTCCTTTTATTGGGGAAGGTACCAGAAGCCAAGACCTGGGCACTAGGTGTGATTGTTGCTACTGGAGTGTCTTTTCTCTTAGACTTTCTCAGTTGTCAGACCAGAAAAATATATGTGTGCATACTAATATTTTTAAATATACATATACTTTTATTATTATACCTACTTACTTAATAAAACCTTTATTAATTAAACTTGAATTCTTACAGTAATCTTAATTTTAATCTTCTGAATATGAACTATTTTGTAATGTGAAGTAGGCTTCCTAATCAGGTCACCATGTAGCAGTGGTACTGAAAAGCCAGTTATGTAAAACTTACATTCTGTAAATGGAAAGAGTGAAATCAAATGTGGGTGCAAGTCAGTGGGAGCACCGAGTCTCAGAAAGGCAATATGAGGAGGATGAGAAATCACTGTAATCCATTAAGAGGAACAACCAAACACTGGGTATGCAGTGCATATCACCAATACTTTCCGATACCCCCATTCTGCTCTCCTTTGGGCACGATACACTTACCAGTCCCCTCATGCTTAGTAGAGCAATGTGTTAGTTCTGCCCATTGATTAAAAGAGGAAGCTATGTGTACCACAGCAAGCTTGATACACAGCAATGATCGTTAAGAACCTGGTGTATTAGTCTACTAGGGCTACTATAACAACATACCACAGACTATGTGGCATAAACAATGAAATTTGCTTTCTCACAGTTCTGGAGGCGGAAAGTCTAAGATAAAGGTGTTGGCAGGTTTGGTTTCTCCTAAGGCTTCTCTCCTTGGTTCGCAGAGGGCCACCTTCTCACTGTGTCATCACATGGCCTTTGCTTTGTGTGTGTGCATGCATCCCAGGTGTCTCTTTCTCTTCTTACAAAGATATATTAGATTAGGACCTACCCTGTGTCTTTATTTAACATTTATGACCTCCTTAAAGGGTCTATCTCCAAACCCAGTCTTATTGGGAGTTAAGGCTTCAACATATAGATTTGGAGGGGGACACAATTCAGTATATACTGCCCAGTACTATTTATAACAGAAAACATGAGTTTCAAAAAGGGAACACTGTTGTGATAATTTATATTTATTTTTTATCAAGACTAGAACTAGGGAGCTAGGAGAGTTACATAAAGCCTGATGGCAATAGGGACGGAAGAGTCCAAATGTCAAGCCACTGCTTTTTCAGGGCATGGTAATTCCTGAGGTACTCCTCTCCGAGGCCTGTCATACACATACATGCTATGTTTGCTTTTTCTAGAACAACCACCATAAAGGTAAAAGATAAAAAGATAAAATAAAAAATATCTAAGAGATGAAAGATAAAAGATAAAATATACATTTTAAGTTAAATTAGAAAGTTAAAAGAACATGGTAAAAATTAAAATATACACAATTAACTAAAATTAATAAAAATGTATACATTTTGAGATAATTATTACAATGAGTTTGGTTGTAATTAAGACAAGTAAGGATAATGTAAGTAAGGACATGTGGAAGCCATAAGGACATACTGAAAGCAGTTAATATAGATTAAAATGAAGACATGAGAAGTACCAAGGTCAAGAAAAGGGTGAAGGAAGGATCCTTTGAGTAGGTGCAACCTTTGTGAATTTTCTTTGGCAGAACACCTCTTCAATCACATGCAACTAGTGTTCTGCGGGAATAGGTTTCACTATAGGGGTCTCTGCTGTCCAAACATTTCAAAATATTCTGCAGAACACTTCCCCCTTGAATATGTTGCCATTGTCCTAATTTTAATATATTTCAAGCTGAATTCATTTTGTATTTCTTTCCAAAATAAATTCATCTTTCTGAATTCAATATTTTTTCAGCTGTGGTATATTTACCTTTTTTAATCCATTTTCTCAGAAGAAAAAAAAATTGTTACCTTGGACTCTTTCTTCTTGTATCTTCTCCTCAAACTCATCAACCAGCAAGTTCTACCTACCCATACCTTCAGAAAAAACAAATTACTAAGAAATTAACATAGGTCAGGAAGTGTTTTGGGCAGTGGGGATACAGTGATGGGCAATATGAAAGTCCAAGGATCTTATATTCATGTTGTAAGATAGGCCATGAAATAAATAACTAGGAAATATTGAGTGATAGATGCCCTGATCAGAAACAGGGGAGGAGGTCAGATAACAGGAGATCATTGCTTTGTAGTCATTAATCTGTTCCTTTTATCTCTGTTACTGTTCTATCACACTTGCAATAAAATCCAAACTTCTTAATTGCATAGCCCACAAAGCACTGCATTTTGCCCCTGAAAGTCTTTAAGGTCATCTCCTCGCTTCTTTTCATTCGCTTCCCTCCAGCCACACTGACTTTCTCATCTGGCAGGTAAGCCTAGCTGCTCTTAGTCAAGGTCTGTATATCTTCTCTTCCTATCAGCCTAGAATTTTCATCCCAGACTCTTGTCTAACTTCATCTAATTTCTGCTCAACACAATTCCCTCACTCACAATTCTTTTTCCCTGCATCATTTTAACTGCCTAAAACTGTACTATTTGTTTACTTGTTTGCTTGTTTATCATCTAATTATTTTCAAGTAAGAGAAACAACTTTAAATACAGAGCTTTGTAATAACTAGCCCACAAAAATAAGAATGAAATTGTTAAGATTTAGTGCTAACCTAGTTTTTCCCACCCTGGGCATCAAAACTTGATTCCAGAAATAGAACAAACCAGTGATGCCAACTATATATATATAACAATAATGTAAGGTATTCTTCAAACAAGCAAAAAATATCTATTGGGAAAAAGTAAATTCACACATTATAATATGAACAGTACTTTTGTACCATATGTTCCTACTCACAACTGACTAGAAAGTGTATACAGAGGATTCTAATTAAAACATAGTCTCAGTTCTTCCTCACTAAAGATATGGTCATAACCATATGTCCCACCCAATCTTTACTGGCATGTCCATTTCTTTCTTTTTTTTTTTTTTTTTTTTTTTTTTTTTAGTTTTTTAAACGCTTATTCATTTTTGAGAGATAGAGACAGAGCATGGGAGAGGAAGCCATAGAATGCAAAGCAGGCTCCAGGCTCTGAGCTGTCAGCACAGAGCCCAACACGGGGCTCGGTCTCATGAACCCTGAGATCATGACCTGAGCAAAAGTTGGATGCTTAACTGACTGAGCCACCCAGGCATCCCTGAAGTGTCCATTTCTTGTTTCCTATTAGCACTCACAACAAATTTTTTGGTTTTTGCTCAAGTGCTTACTCAAAGTAAGGTGTTAAGAACCATGTTTTTAAGTTCATTTCTATAGTAGCCTTTCCAGAATGTTCTACAACCCTGCTGTGCAAAGTGTGGTTCAGAGACCAATAACATCATCTAGAACCTCATAATAAATTTATAACTCCTCAGATCTGAATTGGAATCTGTAACGTAATATGATTCCCCAGGTAGTATTTATCCATATTCTGGTTCAAGAACCTCTGTTCTAATATATACCAGACACCTTGCTTTTCTTGTGCAAGTAAATGGCTCTAGGATGTTACAACTGTTTCTCTCTGATGGTATTGCCTTCTTAGCAGCTGAAATCGGCATGAAATCAACAAGCTCCACATGTTATGCCAATACATGGGGTACTCCAAGCCCTTTTTGGTATGAAAGAACTTTCTTCCTGGAGCATAAGCTAAAGATGTACTCTATCTTTCCAGATAAAAAATAACTCCCAATCAGGGCCATTTATTTATCTTGCTTATTTATTATAAAAATATTTGTAAATGTTCTTTAGATTCATTTCAGGTAAACAAAAACCTAATACAAATTTATATTTAAAAACTATTTTCAAATTGTAGAAAATCTTGATACAAGTCTTGTCATGTCACTTTCTGGCTATAATCTATAACTTTATTTAAAGAGATATGTGGTAATAGCTGATTAGTGTATAATTTACAAGTCTTCTATCAAATATAAACCAGAGTTCTATATGTGAACTCAAAGGAGTTTATCTGCTAAACTTAGAGCCTTCATAGAATATTTATACTGCCTCCTAAAATCCTGTGTTGCATGAAGCAAAGCATACTATGATGTGATAAGCAGAATTATTACCTCCCCCTCCCAAAGATGTTACCTTACATGGAAAAGGGGGCTGTGGGGATCTGGGTGGGACCCAGTAATCACAAGAGTATTTATAAAGGAAGGAAGGAGGCAGCAGAGTCAAAGAAGGAGATGTGACTCTGGAAACAGAGGTCAAACGGGCCATTGCTGGTTTTAAGATGGAAGAGCATCATAAGCCAAGGAATGAGAACAGCCTTCAAAAGCTAAAAGACACAAGGAAATAGATTCTCCCCTGGAGCATCAGAGAGAACACAGCCCTGTGGACACCTCGATTTTAGCTCAATGAGAAACTGGATCTCTAAAACTCTAGGATAATAAATTTGTATTGTTCAAACCACCAAGTTTGTGGTAATTTGTTACAGCAGCATAGGAAATGAATACAGTTAATTACATCCACTTATAGCAATAGTATTTGAAACAAATGCATACAAACATCTACAGAGACTGCTCCCAAGAATGGGCAGAACTGTCACTGCTGCTTCAGTTCCCTTGTAAAACACCAAAAGTACTGATTTGTCTCCAGGGTTGAAATCCTTATTGTGATCCAACCAAGGTCTTATAACGCATCTAATTTTTTATGGAAATGGTATATGATCTCTAAGGTTTTATATATTTACTAGCCTTCATTTCTATGTTAAAACATCAAGTGTTCTCTTTGTTACTTAGAGGAATTCTTTTTTAAAAACCACTTTATTGAAGTATGATTGACATTCAAAAAGCTGTATACATTTAATGTATATGAACTAATAAGTTTGGAGATAAGTATATACCTGTGAAACCATCACCACAATTTATACCATGAACATATCCAACACTTCCAAAAGTTTCCTTCTGTCCTCTCTGTTACTAATTTTGTGACAAAAACACAATATAAGATATACTCTCTACACAAACTTTTAAGAATACACTAGAGGGACGCCTGGGTGGCTCCATCAGTTAAGCGTCCGACTCTTGGTTTTGGCTCAGGTCAAGATCTCACGGTTTCATGAGATCGAGCGCCACATCGGGCTCTGTACTGACAGCACAGAGCCTGCTTAGGATTCTCTCTCTCCTTCTTTCTCTGCCCCTCCCCTGCTCAAGCTGTCTCTGTCTCTCCTAAAAGTAAATCAAATTTTTTTTTTAAAAAAAGAATACAATCCAATATTGTTAACTATAGGCACTATGCTGTGTAGCAAACCTCTAGGACTTACTCATCCTATATAACTGAAATGTTGTACCCTTCAACAGATACCTCCCCATTGTCCCCCCCCCTCCTGCACCTGGCAACCACCATTCTACTCTCTGCTTCTATGAGTTTGGCTATTTTAGATTCCTCATATAAGCAGTATCATGTAATATTTCTTCTTTCTTCTTCTATGTCTGGCTTATTTCACTGAACATAATGTCCTCCAATTTCAACATGTTGTCACAAATGATAGCAAAGATGCTTAATAAGAATTGAATATTTTTCCATGTAGTAAACATTATTTTTTTATGGATACATGTTCAAAGATTTTCTAAATGGGCACTTCCTTGTGTAAGCTGGCAATATAAAAGAATGCAATTGTGGTGTAATTATTAGCCAGAATTTTTATTGAAAACAGTGAGATACTTGTTTTTGATTTGAAATTTCCATGGGACAATATTTTCTTAGGTAGTTCAGACACTCTAGATTTTCTAATATTTACAAAATGCAGATTTTCAGTAACTCTTGGACTTCTCTAATTCAGTGTGTTAACAAGTGGAGAAAACACATGAATGCCAAAAAATAAAAACAAAGAAAAAACCATGAGCTCAATAGATGAAGGAGAGAAGTTAAATATATTTGTAAAATTATTAACTCATCTATATGCAACTTAATTTGCTTTAATTTTTTTATGCTTATTTGTTTTTGAGACAGAGACAGAGTACGAGTGAGGGAGGGGCAGAGAGAGAAGGAGACACAGAATCAGAAGCAGGTTCCAGGCTGTGAACTGTCAGTACAGAGCCCAATGCAGGGCTTGAACTCCCAAACCGTGAGATCATGACCTGAGCCGATGTCAGATACTTAACCAAGTGAACCACGCAGGCCCCTTTTTTCTTTCTTTCTTTCCTTCTTTTTTTTTTTAAGATTTGGTTTTAAATACATTAGAAAATCATTACATGGGACAGTTATAGTCCATTTTTTTCCCAACTTAAGACCGTGTTTAATACTATAGGTGAATGTGGTATGGAATTATCCAATTCACCTACATTATCCTCCGCCTCGTCCCAGAATCATTTCCTGTTAGAATGAGACTAGAATTTGAGGCAATCTTTTCTGGCCCATTTGTTTCTGAGTTAAGAAAATTAAAGCCAAGAAAATACTTCAAAATACCAAAAACCAACCTTCTACTCCAAAGTTTCCTAAGCTTTCTCAGTTCACAGATCCCTTAGGTTCTCAGCAAAGTTTTCATGATGTTCCTAGTACAAAATAAACATGTACCAGTTCCATTTATTAAATAGTTATATCCAAGCAACTTAATAAATTATTTGAGCTCTGACAACTCAGCAGTCTTTTAAACAAAACCATACATGTTAATTGAAAGAAAAAATACCATCTTTACTTTATTCTTAACTATAATTACTTATTAATGGGATATATTTTCCTGCTAGGCACTGCATGATTTCTCAAAACTTGGAATCAGGTTGTACACCCCCACCCTCATTTCTGTTCCACGTTGATTTTCATGTGCTACTTGATTTTTATCAAGTAACTGTTTTTCTTGATAACTGTTTTTATCAAGTAACTGTTTTTAACAAGTAACAGTTTATCAATCAACTGTTTTCTTGATAACTGTTTTTATCAAGTAACTGTTTTTATCAAGTAACTGTTTTTCATGTGCTACTTGATTTTATCAGTAACTGTTGAAACTTCAACTTCACAAAAATACAATGTAATTAAATGTTATGTAGTGTGACATATCATCAAAACCGTGAAATACCTTGAACTAGTACTTTGAGCAGTATCCAACATATGTCAAGTGTCACTATGTTTCCCCTGAAAAATGTTAAAATACCTCACAGTACCCATGAGATCACTGCCCATGTCCCATGGTGCTTTGGTGCATAGTCAGAGATCGATGCATCTAGACAAAGATAGAGATAGGGCTAGAGTTCATAATTCCTGATTCTAAGTTCAACGTTCTTGGTATTATCTTAATGTGCAAGATATATTATTTCTTTTTAATTTAAACACACTTTTCTATTTCAGCAAACTTTTTTGTGTAGCAGGCAGAATATTAACATAATTTGTTCAACATCACAAAGCTGCAGAATTTACCCTTTCATCTTATAAGGTGCTTTCTTACCCCCAGCCTGAATCATAATGTTAAGTGTTATATATGTAAATTCGTCTCTCAGTATAGTGAGGTGATTTTAAGATCAGAAATCCTCGGGGTGCCTGGGTGGCACAGTTGGTTGAGCATGGGACTCTTGATTTCGGCTCAGGTCATGATCCTAAGGTTGTGGGAATTGAGTGGGTGTGGGGCTCCATGCTGATCGTGGAGCCTGCTTAAGGGTTTCTCTCTTTCCCCTTTCCCTTTGCCTGCTTGTGTGCTCATGCGCATTCTCTCTCCCTCTCTCTCACTCTCTCTCTCTCTCTCTCTCTCAAATAAAAAAAAAAAAAAAAAAAGGAAACCCTAGAGTCTATTACCTGGGTTCAAATACCAGTTCTGCCACTTATTCAACTATAGGTTAAATTACCTAAACTCTTTACTTCAAGTTCTTCATTTGTAATAGAGAAAATAGTATCTACTTTAGAGTAGGGGTGAATATCAAATTAGCAGCTCTTAATAAATTATCTGAGTTGGATCAGAATTGAATTCTTCCATTATTTTTCAGTCTTCATCATCACACACGTCAGGTATATTTCAAATTCACATAAAGTAATATTGCCTATTATTGTCACTTTATAAAACACCTTAGGCTCTATTAGTTTCTACCTACCTTTATTTTTAAATGTAAATGGCATATTAAATCTCATTTTAAGAAACATGACATTGAAATATGAGACCTGATATACATGCTATATAAGTTTTCACATAATAAGATGAAAAGGTACATACCAAGAACAGAGGGGACATAATTTACACATGACAGAGCTTGTAAACACTATACTTTGGAATAGCAGTTTATGCTCTGTTACATTTACATGAATCTGAAAATATTAGTCCTTGTGTATCATGTATGCTTAAATTTGTTCTCACTGAAGGACCAGAGGGATGCGTAGTATAGTATCGATAGTACTCAGAAAAAAAAAAAAGTAATTATTAAAGATTTTAAAATGTCATCATATTGTGATTATCTTTAGCTTTGCTCTCCAAGGTCACATCTTTTGTTCATGAGAAAACATAATTTTCTTAGTCATATCTACATTGACCTTGAGTAGTGAGCTAATGGAATGCCTAATAATAAAATCCCAATCCGGCAAGATCTAATTAAATAGAAAGCTATGGGATTTGACTCTTCAGAACATCATGTCTCAAAAATAAAAATACTTTATTCTTTATTTATACTTTGAAATGATGCATGTATCATAGCCTGAGAAGGCAAATAATTGAAACCTTATTCATTAAAAATGCTTACTAAATTGTCAAAGAAAAACAAGTCATCAACAACTACTCTAACCACATTCTTCACCCACACAAAGCCCTATGACTAATGTGAGTGAGCATCAAAAATGCAGAATTTAGAAAAACAGCAGTACTCAATAATGACTAACTCTTTAATATCCTATACGGATCGAGGAGACATTTTTATTTCCTGAGGTTTTCTATAACATTTATGCAAGCTGAGAAATTTGGTTCAATTTGATTGTGAATTAAAGTCCATCTTGGCATTACATACAGATAATATTTATTTTAAAATCATGTATATTTAAAATCCTTGCTTTGTTTTAATCCGAATGAGTACAGTGGGATGGCACTTCTTGACGGAAGCATGTATGAGGACATGAGAGGACAAATAGATGAGTTTCCTTATCCTCAAGATGTTTATGTAGGAAATTCTTCCCTGATTTGACCTATTATGATGTCAGAGTAACTATGCACATTAAAACTGTCTTCCTGAGGAGCACCTGGGTGGCTCAGTCAGCTAAGCATCTGAGTTCAGTTCAGGTCATGATCTCCCAGCTCATGGGTTCAAGCCCCATGAGTTTGAGCCCGGCATCAGGCTCTGTGCTGACAGCTCAGAGCCTGGAGCCTGCTTCAGATTCTATGTCTCCCTCTTTCTGCCCCTCCCTGGCTTATGTTCTGACTCTCTCTCTCTCTCTAAAAAATAAACATTAAAAAAACACTTTAAAAATTATCTTCCTAGTATAAAGAAAATAAAATGGTACAAAGGTTGCAGAGAAGCCTTCAATTTGGCCATTACATCTTTAACTCATTCTAGGTTTTGGCATTTGGTAGGCCATTGGTTCAGATCAGAATGAACTACGAAAAACTACCAATTAGAAATCCTAAGGAGCCACCGTCAGTCATCTCAAATAGAAATCTTCAGAATCAAAACCTCTCAAGTGGAGCCAGGGCTTCTGTTTTGTGTTTGTTTTGTTTTGTTTTTAAGTACCAGAGGTAAATGTAATGCTTGGATAAGGTTGATAAACACCAGTGTGGGAAATTTTAAGGACGTTGATTTGACCCTGGGTAAATTTTTCTGTAGTTTGGAAATAAAGGAAGAATTCTAAAATTAATTAGTATAATTAATGATGTATGCAAAGTTAGTATTTTTTAAGTTAGTATTATTTGCCAAATTGTATGCATCCTTCAAAGCCCAGCTCAAATTCACTTTCATGAATACCATTCTGATTCCACATGCTTTGTGTTGTAGCACTATTGGCCTATTATGTATTCTGAAAAAGCCCATGTCACAGGTTCACCTTGCGCTTTTGCTCTGCCCCCTCCTTCACCTGGCAAAGACTAATCAAGAGGAAAGACCAAAGGAAGAGCACCCAAATCTAAACAAAACCCATATATAAATGTGAAAATGCCTTTTATATCATCCTTTCTGTGAATGTTTCCAAATATTCCAGCTGAATCAATGTCTCCACTCTGTCTTCTTATAGCATTTTATCCATGCCATTTTTACAGATTAAATTTATGATACAGGGTAGAGTCAGTTGTGTTTTGCACAGTTGTATTATAATTTTTTTAGAGAGAAAACCAAATTGAATACTTTTGTATCCCTAAAAAGCTAGCACAGTGCCTGGCAAATAGATCTATATAAATAGCTGTTATCTTGTACTGAAGCTCATCTGGTATTCTGTACTTCTTAGTAGGACTTACTAGAAGTCTGTCTTTTATTACCAATGTGTGAGAGTGTATATCTGTGCATGTTTGGGAATGTAATGTCTGCTATTTGTCTGAAAGTTCCTTGAAAGAGGGGACTGAGTATTATCCTAATCTGAATCCATCTGCCCCTTCCATAGAATATAGTAGATACTTTTTCCTGTTCATTGATTTGAGACTGGCCTAATTGTATCCAAGACTATTGGGACAGTAGGTTACAAGGAAGAGATTTTGGACAACACTGGATTTTATGATAAAAGTATTCAGTTGATTCTGTAGAGAATTAATTCTCATTATGGTTTTTTAAGGGAAAAAAATTTGAGGTATAGAAGGAAAGAGAGCTTGGCTCTGCTTCTTGTTAGATGTGAAATTTTTATAAGTTCTCATAACCTTTTTACATCTCAATTTTATCATTTGTGAAATGAGGGACCTAGACCATGTCAGTGGATCCCAAACTCCACTGATAATAAGAATCAACTAGAGAGATATATTTAAAATGCAGGTTCCTTGTTCCTACCCAAATTCAACTAAATTTGAGTCTCTAGGAGTGGACCCCGAGAGTCCATAGTTTTAAAACATTCCCAGCTGATTCTGATAATCTGCCAAATATGTATGGTTCATGAAGCAGTAGCAGCAGCATCACCTGGGAACTTAAAAGTGCAAATTCTCGGGGTGCCTGGGTGGCTCAGTCGGTTGAGCATCGGACTCTTGATTTTGGCTCAGGTTATGATCTCACCGTTTGTGGGATGGAGCCCTGTGTCAGGCTCATCATTAACAGCATGGAACTTGCTTGGGATTCTCTCTGTCCCTCCACCACTTGCACTCTCTCTCCCTCCCTCCCAAATAAATAAGTGAGCTTTTTTTTTTAAATGTGAATTCTCAATCTCTACCCCAGAATTAGATACTCTGCTGTGGGGCCCAGAAATCTATGTTTTAATAATCTGTCCAAGTAATTGTGGTACACAACAAAATTGGAGAACCATTAAGATAAATGAAGACTAAAATACCTGTCAATTGTGAAATTAGGTAATCATATGATCAAAGGTAAACAGGAAGACTAACTAAGGGAATAGTCTAGAGAAAGGCTACCCAGATCTAAACAAAACATGTGTTTAAATGTGTAAATGACTCTTTTACCATGGAAAATGTGAGTTTGGCCTTTAGCCACATAGAAATTGCTATATTCAGCCTCCAAATATCAGATCATGTTACCTTTTCTTAGACATGTGTCCCTACCTCTATACCCAGACTACACTATACTAAATACTCTTGTTCTGTCTTCCCTCTACTCCAATGGAATCCTCTATACATACTTATTATCACATTTATAATATAGAATTATTATTATAACCTATTCTCAACTGCTTATGGACAAGGACTATCTCTGTAAGCCTACCTCCTAACATAGTATTTCACCACTCATGGACATCCTAAAATGTTCAATAAATGAGTAAAGTGATAGGACCTTAAGCAAGGAATGATACAAAACGTGATCCTAATGGATCATCTCTGCTGCTTCTTTAGTCACATGAAGATTATTATCTGATTCAAAATTTTCTATTTCAAATAAAAATGCCAAATTTTCAGTTGATGATATAATACTTCATAATTATTTGAGAGTAAAGCTATAACAAGAAAATTCCCAAAAAGATAAACAATCAAATACCTAGTAGCAGCTTTGACTAAATGATCTGTAACCATTAAGCTACTTCAGATTTGGACTGGACACAATATTATGATAAACTGGAAGCTTAAACTGTGTCTTAAGAGACACCTGAAATGTTACAATAATATAAAAATAAAGCAGAGATTAAAAGTTGTTGTTAAACAGTGTTGGGAAAACATTTTTCCTAAGTTGCAGATATATAAATATTTGCACATGTTTTAGAGATTGAAGTTCAAAGTTCATTCCTTTAATGGCTAACAGCTGTGTGGTGGGAAAAAAGATGCCTTCTCATTATTAAATTTGAACAAAAATTTACTAAGTATATTAGGAAAACAATTTTCAGTTTTTCAAAACAACAGTATGGGAAGACGTATTTCATAGCAGAAAAGACCAACTTTATTGCTCTCCTTTTTTCTTTAAAAAAATCTACATAAGACACTCTTAAAAACTGAGAATAAACTGAGGGTTGATGGGGGTGGCAGGGAGGGAAAAGTGGGTGATGGGCATTGAGGAGGGCACCTGTTGGGATGAGCACTGGGTGTTGTATGGAAACCAATATGACAATAGATTTCATATTAAAAAATACTAAAAAAATAAAAAATCTATTGATTTAAAATAAAAACCCAATTTGTAATACAAGGGGTTTTAGCCTATTCAAAGGTCTGACATTTCCTTTCTGGTGATATGTCTGATTTTTCTAGGCTAATAGACAATGGAAACTGATACATATATTTTCATCTAATTTAGGAAATATCTATTCTACATATACTTGAACAAAGAACTTTTCAGCCACTTTCTTTTGATTGCATTTCTTTATTTTGAACAGACACTATCCAAATGGGTATCATTATTTAGTTTTTCTAAGCCTCTTCTTTCTAATTAATTCGTGACACTCTGACAATTCCATTACTCTCTTTGGTAGCTGTTTTATCCAATTATAAATAATTATATCACCTGATATATCACCTGAGGCTAATAATTAATTCATTAGTAGGAGGCTACCCACTGGCTGTCCTGCACAGCACATTCTGAGCCTGTGTAGAAACAGACCTTCTTAAATTCAAGATTGCCTCTCCTTTGAAGGCTATGTCTTCAGAGACATGAAGGGGGGAAGGCTCTGGCATGGTTTGCCAGGCTCCTCCATGAAACATTTTTCAATAAATTCTATTACTCTATAGACCAACTTCTGCACATCTTTTTGAGGGGAAAGTTTCTGGCCTTAGTCAAAAGCATTCTCTTCTTTCAACTAATTCCACCTCGAAACTAGTGCTTCAAAGTGACAGCTAGCAGCTGGGCTTTGGGTACCGGAGCCTCAAGCTGCTGCTGACAGCTGGAATTCTCAGGGGTGTCCAGTAAACTCCAGGATGTCTATCACTTTGCTGTGGTAGATCCTAGCTATAAGAAAAGATACAGCTAAACGCTGGATTAAACTGAAATGTAGTTTTACCATATTATTGCAGTCTTATTGTAGTTTCACTACATTACTCAATAATTTGAGGTGCGTTCTTTCAAGATAAAGATGACACCACTGCCCCTCTTTAGGAAGACTGTTTTGCTAGTAACTTTCAAGAACGTACAGTGACTCATGCACCCTCATTTTATTTCCCTGTGTGACCAAAAACAAGTACTGTGAGAGAGCTGGCTGCAATTAGAAGTTCAATTTGTGGTCACTGAAAAAAATGATGGTAACCGGACCAAAGGGCTGGACTCCACAGCATGTTACTGCTCCTCTAACCTCCTCCTCTACCTTCCCCAAAAGAAAAGTAATAGATGTCTTGGGTCAATGATTATTCACACTGATGATTAAAAAATATTAAAACATAAAAAGCTGAACTCTTAGATAATGCACATAAGTCTAAGGTTAAACAAAATATTGAAGCCCATGGAATAATCTTGAATAATGAATGTTGATGCAGAATTCGGGCCTATTTCATTCTCAATGTTAATTTGCTTCATCATTGCCTTCCTCTTAAAAAGACAAATATCAGAGAATCCTTTCTTCTTAGCTCCAAGTTTATTACAAATATTGAATTGATATTCAAAATCCTGTATTTAAAGAAATAGTATGCTTTAGAAAACTCTAAGTATGATTCTTCTGTAAAAGTCCACCTTTAAAGAAAAATAACTCCCAAAGAAGCACAAAACCAAAAATAAAGATATAAAGTAGAGCATGTGTTTTACTTTTGAAAACAAAACAAATTATCCTAATATTATTTTTCTTCTAGGATTTTAGAGGTATACGTGTTGAAACTATTAAAGAATTTTGTGGAAAAAAAATTTTAGGTAGAAGTCCAAAATGTTAACATTTATCTCTGTGAGATTTTAACTGAATAGTTTCTTTCTCCTCTCCTGTTTTTTCTAAGCATATGTAATGAATGTATATTATTTTGAAAATGAGAGCAGATACATTCCATTACATATACTCGGAAATTTTAATGACATTTGCTGTTCTGCAAATATTCAGTATGTTTTCAATTTTTTGGATGACAGAAGTGACTCATCCTTTGTTCCTTCTCTTACTCATATTCCCGAGGAGCAGGAATCAAGACACTTCCATTTGAGTTCCTCAGACATGACTTTACAAGATCCTTGGCGTGATCTATTTTTATTTTAAAAAAGATATTTCTGGGGGAAAAACTGCAATAGATTTCAAGGTGTTAAAAAAACAATATCTGAAAAAGTAAAGAAAAAGCTACCTTGCTCACATAGAACCAAGATCTTCTATTTTAAAGTATACTGCCTCAAGAATTATTCACATACAGTCAAAAAGGCAAGCAAAAAAATAAATAAAATAAGCTTCTACTAATCCCACTCTCAAAACAGACTCAGGGGTGAAATTTGGGACCAAGAATTCTGACCAAAGATTATACTTGGGACAAACAAAAGAGATTGAGACAGAGAAACAGAGACAGAGAGAAGAAGAGAGAACATTTTATTGCCATTGTTCCAAAGCCCATTAACGCAATCCCTTACTACTGTAAACCATTTTCCAAAGAATCCTACCAGAGAATTTATTACATCCAAGAATCAGATAACTCTGGAAAACGTCCTTGTTAAATAAAAGATTTTATTGCTAGCAAAGTCTTGGAAATTTCCATTCTATCCCTTCTCCTTATTCTTACCCGCAAATGTTTATTCCAGTGGTTCTACTAAACTTGGGAGAGTGTGTGGACACCTTCTCCAGAGTTAAATGTGCAAGACCCCATACTGTGCATAGTTGCCTCACAAAAACGTTGTCCCACACAGCTCAATGGTACAGAGAGTTTGGATCAGAAATAATTGTATCTCATCAGCCTTAAATTTCAAGAGTAGGAATGTTAAGGATAAGATCTAAGAGCCCATACATCTTCAGGAAAGAAGTTAATATTCTTCAGAGAAGACATTTCTCACCAAAGAATTAGTTTTCTTTAAAAAAATGAGGAAAAAAAAGAGAAATCTTATTATAGGTAAAATCAGAAACCAAAAGCAGCTAATCTTAACATTTTTGTTAGCAGCTCATTTAGGTCTGATAATTAACAATTAGGAATGCATCTTTTCAGTTTAGTGACAATTTTCCCAGTGGAGAAGCATTTTTGTTGTAATGATGGATTTTAATGCTTTAATTTCTGTATATTTAAAAATTTTGGTTATTCCATTTTAAGAAAACTAGTTCATTTCACAGCTTTATTTTACTTAGTGCTTTATATAAGAATGTGTGAATATCTAATCAATATAAAAGTGTTGAATATAAAGTGAAAAAGTTAACAAATTATTAGGATATTTCCACATATTAGGATGATTAGAGTGAATTTGTCCATAATTATCAAGAAACCTGCATTATGACAAAATTTTCTATATCTACATTATAGACATTAACAATTCAAGTTAAGAAAAAATTCCCCAAACCATCATTTGGCAAGATAAGGGGCTGTGTCTACATAACTACTCAATAGACTGGAACAAAGAATTATCATCAATCAACACATAATTTTGTCAACACAACACCCAACAACAGGACAAATGTGTTGGGTTTGGGTTTTTTTTCACCAAATTTACTATTTGATTTGGCATCTTACAAACACACAGTCTGAAAGACAGGGGAATTGACTGCAAAAACCTTGGAATATAAATAAAATATTAAGTCATTTTTGAAATTATATAGACATGAAAAATGGATTAGTAGCTTCTTCATATCAGGCCAGGTTAGCTAAAGATATCAAAGCTATGCAACAACCATGTTATTGATAGACTTAGTTCAATAGTAGGGAACTCAACACATCTTTCTTGTTTTCCCCTCCAACAAATGCCAAATTGAACTTGATGAACCACAAAGTTTTGCAGAAAATATTGGCCTTCCACATTTCTCTTCACATTTCACTAAATAGCCAGTTTTACTTTTAAAACTTTTTTATTCATGTTATTCATATCACTATAGATACTTGCCAAGTTATTTTTCATTGAGCAACAGATACTATTTGCCATTATGATGACTTCATGATTTGATCATCAACAGATCTGGATGAGGTCTGAGGGCTCTAGAGGAGTATAAAATCTTTGATCTGATGCTGCTTCACTGCTGCTGAAAGACAAAAATCCTGTCCTACCCATTATAACTCCCAGAAGGCTCTTTACTCCCACCAGAATCAGCACTAGCTACAGAGCCTCTGGTATTGAGCTTTTGAAACAGTGATTCCCTGTTAATCATCACAGGAAATAAAAGCAGATATATGTTCGTGCTGACCATTGGCTTTTGTCCCTAAAAAGAAGGGTTTTGAATGCTCAAAAAAGCTGTCATTTAAAACACTTTCACAGCCGAATGAAAATAAACATATGTGGGGGCACCTGGGTAGCTCAGTCGGTTAAGTGACCGACTCTTGATTTAGGCTCAGGCCATGATCTCACTGTTCATGAGATCAAGCCCCACTTGATCTCTCCCTCTCTCTCTGCCCCTCCCCAGCTCATGTGCACATGCTCTCTCTCAAAAATAAATAAATAAATATTTTTAAAAAAGTAAAATAAACATATGTGAAAATATATGTGAGTATGACAACATGCACATACAAGCCATGTGGGTTTCTGAACACACAAAAATGACCAAATTATAACAAACATTAAACTGAAAAGTGGTCACTAAGACTCAACATTATGGAATTATCAATAATATGCTGAACTAATGATGGATATTCATGCATACTCATGTACATAAATGTATGTATGTACAGACACATACATAAAGCAACATGTAAAGAGCTTTCTTTAAAATGAATAGTTTGCATTTATTAAGCTTTTTAAATTTTGCAATATTCTAGAGCTACAGAAGAGTTGCAAAGATAGCACAGAGTTCCCATATACCCTGCCTCAGTTTCCCCTACTTTATCATCTTTCTTAACTATGTTACATTTGTCAAAACTAAGAAACCACCATCGCTACATTATTAACTAAATTGCAGATTTTGCCATTTTTTTCCATTAATGTTCAATCTCTATTCCAGTATCCAACCCAGGATTCCATAATACATTCTTTTGCCCTATCTCTAATTAGGCTTCTCTGGTCTGTGACAGTTTTTCCGTCTTTCTTTGTTTTTCATCCCCTTGACAGTTTTGAAGAGTTCTGTCAGATATTTTATAGAACGTCATTCAATTTGAGTCTTTGTAACATTTTTCTCATAATGAGGCTGAGGTTAGGAGTTTGGGTAAGATTATATCAAAAAAAGTATGAGTCCCTTTCCTCAAACCATATGGGCGGGGAGGGGTACATGCTATGAACATGACTTAACACCAGTGAGGCTAACCTTGACCGCTTGGTTAAGACGGTGTTTGCCAGGTTTCTTCACTGTTAAGTTACTATTTTTCCCTTTTTATACATTATTCTTTGGAAGCAAGTCACTGATTCTAGCCCATACTCAAATTGGTGGCTAGGGGGGCAGGTGGAGGGGTGTGGTAAATTCCACTTCCTAGTGAGAGGATTATATACATATATTATTTGGAATTTATTTATAGGAAAGATTTGTCTCTGTGACTCAATTTATTTATTCAACAATGGGTTGATTATTTAATATGAACTCACGGACATTTATTTTATATTTTAGATTATAATCTAATACTAGTTTAATATTGGTAAATACTATAATTGTTGCTCTAATTGTTCCCGGTTTGGCCATTGGGAGCTCTTTCAGATTGGCTGCTGGTGTCCTTTGAACATTCCCCTGTGCTTTTGTTTTGTTTTTTGGAGTTAATTTGGTTTTGGTTTTGGTTTTTTTTCCCTCACACTTGTTTACTTTCTAATACCATAAAATGGTCCAGCTTGTATTTTTCATGTCCCAGCTCTAGAATCAGCTCTTTCTCCAAGGGCTATGGCTCATTTTATTGGAGAAGAGTATTCAGGAATCAGCAGCCAGACAATGAATAAAAATACATTTTTCACAAATTTGCTAACAAATATGTCCTGTCCTATTTATTTTCATAAGCACAATTCAACAATGACAACACTTACCTTATTTCACCATTATTTCCCAAGGGGGAAAAAAAGTTATTATTTACTTTCAGTATAATTTTGAACCTCCCCATGTTGTTCACAAGCCATTCAATTTTTTTTTTTAATTTTTAAAGTTTATTTATTTATTTCAAAAGAGAGAGAGAGAGAGCATGAGCAAGGGAGGGGCAGAGAGAGAAGGAGAGAGAGAATCCCAAGCAAGCTCCACACTAATGGCACAGAGCCTGATGCAGGGCTCAAACTCACCAACGGTGAGATCATGACCTGAGCCAAAACTAAGAGTTGGACATTTAGCTGACTGAACCACCCAGGTGCCCCAAGCCATTCAATTTTTTATATTAAAAAAAAAATCCAATAGTTCATTTTTACAATTTCACTTCTTTTTAAAAGGACCTTTGTCTCATCATGGCTATTCTGCCTATTATTCATGTGGCCTTGGGAAAATTACTTAACCTCTCATTGTATCCACCTCTCAGGATTTTTGTAAAGATTAGATGAGACTGCAGACATTGAATAAATTATAGAGTACTAAAGACATATACACAAGGCCTTGAAGTAATACAATTACTAATTTTTGTTAACAAATACCTTTTTAAGGGTGAACTACTTGACTGCTAAAACATGCCATTTTAACCTTCTAAAATCAAGTATTTCCCATTATAGAGATAAATAACTTCATACTGTTGTATAGCATAGGCATCCCAAGCCTTCTTAAAATTCACAAATAACACACATAACCAATTACTTGCAAGCCTGATATTCAGCTAGAAGGCCCTAACACTGACTTGTGGCTGGGATTTACGTGTTAATTGTTGATGCAGCTGCTCTGATTGTGGGTGGCTCTGTCACACTGGTTGTTGGATATTTTGTATGTCACCTTGGCCACACATATTCAACTCAGACACACAGATGATACACAAATGTTTCTCTCTCTCCTGACATCCTTACATCAATCTTACTCCGTTCTCTGTTTCCTTTTGGCCTGACAGTCCCATGGCTCTCTGCACTTCAAGATGGTGCATAAGTGTCTCAGCAGAAGGCAGTTAGGTAACCATAACCCCCGCCAAGAAGGGGGGAAAGATAAAGAGACAGTATGTGTCATTAAAACAAAAAAACAGCAAGTATCTTTCTTGGGCTTTACAGCAGTACAGAGTAATCTGGCAGCATTGATTCTAAAAGATGCCAAGCTCCTTAAGATATCAACATAGGATCCCCTGGTGGCTCAACTGGCAAAGTGTCTGACTCTTGATCTCAGCTCAGGTCTTGATCTCAGGGTAGTAAGTTCAAGTCCTGTGTTGGGCTCTGACCTGGGCGTGATGCCTACATATATATATATGTATATATGTGTATGTATATATGTGTATGTATATATATATACACATATATACATACACGTATACATATATATATATATATATACACACATATATATACACACACATGTATATATCAGCATAATTTGTTTGAATTTCTGTGATTTAAAGGAAGTTTACATGTATTATTCATGCTTAGTAATAAATACTATAAAACACTATAAATTTCTCAGAAAAGAATAGGATGATCTAAAAACTGTTGTAATCCAGAAATGTAATGCAATTGGAAGAATCTGCAGCCAAGGCAAAAGCACTTGAAATTTGTGTTGTGAGGACTAAATGAAACAACCTTGTTATAACCTGTTAATATAGAGTTGGCACAAAGCTGTCCCTGGGTAAATGCTTGTTCCTTCACTCTAAATTTACAGGATAAACACTGTTTTATGTTTAAACCATGAATCACATTAAATTTGCTCTAATATGGATAATAAAATTGCCAAATAGCATGTGGTTTCATCTCAGGAATTAGCGTTCCCCACTAATAAAAAGAGGTAGTGATGAAGTACAAAATTATAGTGAAAGCACTGACCTTATTTGTATGGAGGAAATATGCATGACAAAAAATGAGTGTTTTCTCTCATTCAAATCTGAGCTCTATCAACAGAAACCTTTAAGAAAAACTCATCTTGATGCACACACACAAAAAATGTTATATCAAAGTCCCATAATATTTTAATATATATTTTTGTAAATATATGATTCGTTTGTTTTATAAACCATCACTGAGTCTTTGCAATACATAAAGCAAAAGCTTGATAACACAGTTCTGACCTCAAGCAGTTCACAGGCTGAATTAAGACTCACCTCCCAACTCATGCTCTCTGGTATCCCCTCTCTCTGCGGATTACCCATTTCACAAATCCGGAAGTCATCATTAACATCTCCTCCTCCCTCATCTCCCATAGCCAGTCAATAACCACATCCTGCTGTTTCTACTTTGTGAATATCTCTCAACTCCTTTTGTCTATCCAGGTCTCTTCCCTCAACAGTAGTTAATCTCTCCCCTAAACCCCTCTGGCTGCAAACTCAGTCAGTGAAGACAGACTGTTGAAAGTCTGATTCCTGGCTCTGCCATTTAATACATCTGGAACCTCGGGAAAATTGCTTATCTTCCTTGTGCCTCAGTTTCTTCATCTTTAAAACAGGAGAAAAATAGCCTACTTCATTGTGAGGATTTCATTAGCTATCACAGGTAAAGTGCTTAAAAGAAAGCATAATTTTAAGTACTTAATGAATTTTAGATCATCTCCCTTACTGCAATGACCTCAATGGTTACTTGCATTCTTGTCGTTGTTGTTGGTATAGCCAGAACAATTTTTTTCTTTTCTCTTATAAAAATATTTTGACTATGCCAACATCTTACTTCAAAGACTTCCCACGATTTTTGTTGTAGCTGGGGATCAGGGGTGCAAAAGCACCTAGCCCTGGATGTCCCACATAGACCAAGTTTGGCCGCTTTCTGCTGACAAAATCCAAAGGCAGAGAAATGAGAGGTGGTGAAATAAGAAAGGAATTGATTTTAGTGAGGCTAACACCAGGAAGACAGCTGGCTAGTGTCTCAAAGTCTGTCTCCAAAATGCTGAAAATACTCCCAGGTTTATATAAAGAAAATGCAGGGCAAAGGTGGATGGGTATGTGCAGGCAGGCAGTGAAGGTCAAACTGGTCTTTGTTTTGGAGTCAAACACTGGTGGGATCTTGCTGGTTCAGGGTGGTCCTTATTGCTTGAGAGGATAGTTTTGGTTCCTATCAAAGGATGCTTTGCCTTTAGGATTCCGCCTAAGCCAAGAGACCAGCTGGAAAGAAGAAAGAACCAACCAGAAAGTTTGAGGTCTAAAAGGAGGCAGCCAAAGTCCTCTTTCATTGTGATTAACCAAAGTCATTAATATCACTTACAATTCCCTGCGTGGTCTGGCCTTTCTGTATCTCTCTGGCTTTTTTCCCTCAATGTAATTTAGCTTATGTTGAATTAGTGAATTATATTGAATTAGTCCAACAAGCAAATGCACAAAATCTCAGTGGCTTATCACTCCACAGGGCCATTTATTTGTCAGCCAGTTAAATCTCTGTGACTCTTACTTAGGCTATAAGGAAAACGTGATTCACACCCCTGTTTCACATTTGGGGATGAAAGCCCGAAGGATCAGCCTATATCCACAGCACATGCTGTGCTGTTGAGGCAGACAGAAAGAAAAAGACGGCCCACTTACACCATACTATTGCATTTAAAGTTTTAGTTCATACATGAAAAATGTTGTGTCCACTCATATCCCATTATCCAGAAACTGTCATATGGTCAAGTTTGAAAGTCAAATTTCAGCTTAAAAATGACTTTTTTAAGATATCCCCAAGCATATGTATGTTTCCTCCTATTTGGTTTTCTGATAACTCTCTATAATTTTTTTTTCATACTATTTATCAAAATTGTAAGTACATATGGAGCATCTGGGTGGCTCAGTTGGTTAAGCGTCTGACTTCAGCTCAGGTCATGATCTCATAGCTTGTGGGTTTAAGCCCTGCATTGGGCTCTGTGCTGACAGCTCAGAGTCTGGAGCTTGCTTTGGTTTCTATGTCTCCCTCTCTCTCTGCACCTTCCCTGCTTTAGCTCTCTCTCTCCCTCCCTCTCTCTCTCTCAAAAATAAAAACACTAAAAGAATTAAAAAAAAAAAGAATACCAAGTACATAAATAATGGACTAATTGATTCTTTAATGTCTTCTTCACCACTTCAAAATATACATTTGAATAAAGGAATGCTTTTGGGAGACAGAAGGGGTGTTAAATTTCTTCTAAAAGATTACCATTTCAGTCATACTTGAATTATCCACTTACATACTAAGGCCATTGAGACTGTTGATTAATTTTGTGTCAACTTGACTGAGCTAAGGAATGCCCAGATAGCTGGTAAAGCATGTGTTCTGGGTGTGTCTGTAAGGGAGTTTCTGGGAGAGATTAACATTTGAATGGTAGATTTTGTAAAGAATAATGCCCTGACCAATGCAAATAAGCATCACACAATCTGTTGAGGGCCTGAATATAACAAAATGCCTAGGAAAGGCAAATTCACTCTCTCTGCTGGAGCTGAGACACGTATCTTCTGCCCTCAGACGTCAGTGCTGGTGGTTCTCAGGTCCTTGGACTCAGACTTGGGTGTCTGGATAGCCATGTATCTTCTTGGTTCTGCTTCTCTGAAGAACCCTATTACAGATACTGACTTCTTGATTAGCCAAAACCCATCACACTTGAGATAAGCATGTGAATTAATACTGTTTCAATCTCTACTTTTTTTTTTTTTTTTAGAGAAAGAGAGCACACATGAGCAGGGGAGAGGAGAGGAGGATAGAGAGAGAGAGAGAGAGAGAGAGAGAGAGAGAGAGAATTTTTTTTTTTTTAAAGAAAGTCTGTCTTTACAGAAAGACTGTCATGCGCAGCACCTCATTTGGATGTGCCTAGAGTCTTGGAAGCTGACTACCCTACCTTCTCCTACAAATGCACCTTGAGAGCTTGTTTGCAGTTTCTAGCAGGTGAGCGCAGCTACTTGTTATTCCCTTGACAGACGAAAGGTCCTCTTCTATCGGGAGAAGATCATCCTCTTCTACAGAGCACGCAGCTTCGGGAGGGACGCACTTGGAGCAGTGAGGGAGGAAGGGGACACCTGTCTACCCAGCCAGATCAGCCAAATCAACCCCGGCGATCAATGGGGTACAGATGTCACAGCCAGATTGCCCTCACATCCAAGAGAGAGAAAGAATCTTAAGCAGGCTGTATGTGGAGCCCGACACAGGGCTAGATTCCACAACCCTGGGATCAGGACCTGAGCCGAAATCAAGAGTTGGATGCTCAACCAACTGAGCCACCCAGGCATCCCTCAATGTCTACTTTTGATTTCATTGTGGAGACACAGTCCAGAGGACTCTGGAGTTAAGACAACAATAAAAATCAAGATTAACTTGCAAGCAATAATAAAAACAAGTTATAGGTACTACAGTAAAAGAATCTGTTTTGGAACAGCAAAGATCTTTAAGAACAACATTATTCCCATTCTGTATTCTCTCAGGATTCTGGAACTATTTTTTAGAACACAGGAAAAACTAGTCAGAACCAAGCTTCAAATCTGTGTGTTATTTACAGTGTATTTCCTTTTTCAGAGACCTCACCATGCTGGATTTATTTACTTTTCCTTTATAATGCACACCAAAAAACCAAAACAAAAGAAAAAACTTATTTTCCATTTGCATACAACAACTGGGTTTTGCATTCCAATAGTCTTTAGGAATTGTTCTGGAAATAACTGCAGCTAGGATTTCCCTTAACACTCAATCATGTCAGTCAAAAGATTATTTTTAATTATGCAGCAAAGGGAGACCACTCCTTCTGGTTTTAATTTATAATCTGAAGACTTGCAGAATCTTCAAAAAAAAAAGTAAAAGTCTCACAAGGAGAGCTACAGTTGCCTACACCTCCCCCCTTTGCAACACAGTGATGAAGGAATACCCCAAAACACAGAATGAACACAATGTACAGCTCAACCTAGATGCAGTCACGACAAAGAACAGAGGTCACGTAAGATATTCACTCAGCTTTCAGTGTGCCTCTCCTGGGGATTGCATAGCAAAGCGAAGAGTAATTCTTTGGGAAGCAGAGAGCAAAGAGTATGCCTTACACGCATGTTATGTGCATCTCTGTGTACATCTGTGTGTGTTTTACATTTACTAATTTACAGGCATTAAGAAATCTTCTGCTGGCTTTTAGACTATCACTGTGTGAATGTGCACAACCACTTCACACCTACATTGTGCAAAATCCATCTTTTTCCCCTTTTCTCCAGCTTACCAATTATTGCCAGAGCACTTTGATCATGTCATGCCATGATTTGAAACCTACAATAGCTCTCCATGGCCTACAGGACCAAGTATAAATTCTTTACCCTATTGCATTACTATGTCATTCTCCTTGTGAAAATTGATCTCCACACTTGCTTCAACAGGGAATCTCTCTTCTGTCTAGACCTGGTCTTCATTGACCCTCAAGTGCTCCTGCCAGTTCTAAGCCTTCTTTCATGCTGCTTCTTATCTCTCTTCATTAATTCACGTGGAACCCATTCTTCAAGGTCCACTCAAGCCTCCATGGATTTCCGATTTCAGTGAACTACTATATATTTGTTCTTTCTATGAACAACTTTGGCACTTGCTTATACACTTCTTTGTATAGTGTTGCTTAACTGATTCACATGCATATATCAGTCTCCCCTGTTACAAGATTATCACCTCAGGTAAGATAAGAATTCTGATTTTTTTTCTCTTTGTATACCCACTATACCAACTAACTCTGAACATAATGCTATACACATAACTATCAGATATTTTTAAAATATATTTTAAAGCAAAGTTAAGTATTTATAAGTGTGTTTTAAGGGATGTTTTTAATGTTATAATTTTCCTTTTTCCTCTTTCTTAAGAAAGATTTGCAATATTTCTGAAAGAATACTTATAGGTTACCCTGAGATAAACACATGTGAGAACCAGGATGTACCTTTGAACACATGCCGAAGGCCCATGCTATTTCCTCTACTAAAAAGGAAAAGAAACAATATGGGGTTGGTTTCATAACTCTTCCCAGACAAACTCTCTGTGACTGACATGATACATTTTTACTCTCTGCAGCCATTCTCCATTGCAAGGCATGGAGGGCAGAGGTAAAGTATGATGACCGCCATGATAGATAACTTCTTCCTAGGTCTGTTTCCTGCTAGGTAAGATCAAAATCAAGGTTAATCTAAATACTCTCAACCCAGAGGTCCTTGGGGAGCTTATTTAATATAACCCTGTGAACTGACATTTGGAGAGCTACTCCAAACGGAGCTTCAGGCATAGCTCTTCTTCCGAAGACTTTCCTCAGAGAATCCAGAAACCACTCTGGCAGATATTTATCATATTGGCTCTGCAACTCCAACTGAAGTTAGTGTGGAATTTTTCCCTCAAACCAGCAAACTACAGTGGTTCATTTTTAAGACCAGGAGTTCATTCTTGAAGAGTTAAGATGTTGGCAGAAAGGTTGAGGAGTCTTGACAGACTTGTCTGTGTGGAAGTTTTTCCACAGTCCTTGTGGCAACTGTGGAAGAAAGTTGCATCTAGAAGAATCAGCTACCAGGTAGAGTTGCCTGGTAAATCTGAATTTCAGATAAAGCTACTTATTTTGAATTTCAGATAAAACTAGTTATTTTGAAAAGTAAGTATGTCTCAAATATTGCATGGGGTATAATTATACTGAAAACTCATGTATTATTTATATGAAATTCAAACTTAACTGGGCATCTTGTATTTTTACTTGTTAAATCTGTCCAATCATGTGGACATATTGTTAAGGTGCTCTTATCAGGGCATCAGCAAATAACATTTCCCATAGAAATTTATAGTTATCAAAAAATACATCTTCTGTGAGCCTATTAAATATTATCATCCATACTTTCCTTTTAGAGATCAAATAATGTGATACTTGTGTAAAGTATGAACTCTACTTGAAGAAAATAAATAACAACTGTTGAAGAAAGAATACCACTGCAAAACCTTAAGTTTTCTCTCATTTTTTTCCATTTCATCTCACAAGGTGAGACACTAATTATCTTAGTCTTGAGCAAATTCAGAAATGAGAAAAAATTACTATCAAACTGAGAGGCAAGTGTCATAGAAGCCATTTATAAAAAATTGGTCATAGTTCCAGCTAAGTCAGTCAGTCTTAATGGGGCCCCTCCCTTCTCCCTGACAGTCTTCAATAACTTTACCAAATTTACCAACCTCAGGACATAGGCTATGTATCACATATGAGCAGCAAGTGATACAAGAAGCCTTGCCTTGTAGCAAATGCATGGAGCTCTCTTATTTGCCCTTGTTCTCTCTAAATAGCAAAGGTCTGTTTCTGGGTTCTCAGCATGCTTGTTTATCATCAATGAATAAAATTCCAAAGAAAACAAGACATCATCCAATTTAGATCCTACTCAGTAAAAATGAAAAATGGAAGTGTGAACCAGAATGCTTTTCCACTGACTGATTGTGTTGGGGTGACAAAGGGAAAGTATGTTATGGAAAAGGCCACCAAGGAAGAGCAGCATGGATAGTGTGAGAGTTTAGCCAGAGATGCAGGAGCCACACGCCTGGACAAAAAAATGTGTAGCCAGCAGACTTGGCCCCAAATTGTTTAACTTGGAAGATCCACACTGCCAATCTCATGATTTTGGACAAAATGTTATAGTGTTTACCTAGGAACTTTTGACTGGCAAGTTGATGACTGATTTACAAATTAAATTAAATCTTCATTTAGGACACTCAATTGCTAAATATACTCTGGTGGCTGTGCTTTCTTAAAAGCTAAAGAAGGCACTCAAAATGAGAGCTGGTTAGAAAGATCATATGAAAATTAAAATTTGTGGAACTTAAGTCCTGTGGAGTTCAGGTTAAACCAGAATTGGCTTTATTTATATTGACTTATTTCTTCCCAAATTAAACATATTATTTAATTATGCATTTTACTTTGGAAGCACCTTAGAATAGTTTAAGTCTTATTAAGTATTATTTTCTAGTGACTCAATTCCATTGGCTGGAAGTTTTCCACTACCAATCCCACTTCTAAAATAATAGTGGGTTTCCTCAGCCTTTAGAATCTTTCCAAAGTTCAAAAGGGGGGTGCCATCTGGTGGAAATGTAGTAGAATCTATTTTGATTACAGTTGGACCATTTAGAATCTGTACATTTTTCCTCCTTAAAAATGTATTTACTTTCTGTTCATGAGAAGAAATTGTATCTATCACTTCGGGGGGGGGGGGAGTCTTTTAGTTAACCTTAAGTAAGTTGTTTTATGACAGAAAGATTAGGAGACTCAAAAAACTAAGTTGGGAGAGCAGTTGTGTCAGAGAAAAAGGCTCCCTAAATCAGCACTGTTGCTAAGGTAAGCTGGTGAGAGGAGTTTATAAAATTTCACTTGATTGGGGCACCTAGGTGGGTCACTTGGTAAAGCATCCAACTCTTGATTTCAGCTCAGGTCATGATCTCACAGTTCATGAGTTTGAGCCCCACATCAGGCTCTGTACTGACAGTGCAGAGCCTGCTTGGGATTTTCTCTCTCTCTCTCTTTCTCTCTCTCTCTCTGCCCCTACCCTAATTGCTCCCTCTCTCTCCCTCCCTCTTTCTCAAAAATAAACAAAAAATAAAAATAAAGTTTCACTTGATTAACCTACATCATTATCCATCATATTAAGTCTAGCTTCTATCAGGGTTTATCCAACAGTATAAAATTGTATCCTTCCAAAGAAATAGAAAATTAAGAGGAAGAAAAAATAAAAAACAAGCTTTTAATTAATGATTGCTTACACTTCATTTTTTTAAATTACCAAACACACTTAAATATTATCTAATTAAGGACAGGAGCAACTTAGTTTGAGTACTTTCCATATACTTCTGTAATGCTTAAGTTGTTCTCCAAGAGAACATTAAATAGTATAAGGTTAAGGGCTAGACTGCCAAACAAAACATTTCAGGAAGAACTGTTTATCTCTTGTTAATTAAAAGAATGAAAGAAAAGACAAAAAGAAACTAAGAGAAAGAAAGACAGCCTGAAAGAGACAGAAAGGAAGGAAGTGAAGGAGAGAAGAGGGAGTTGAGGGGGGGAAGGAAGGGAGGGAAGAGGTATCCCTGTGCTTGTGTAAGGACTTACAGAAGCAGTAATCAGATCTCTGCAGAAATAAAAGTGAGACAGCTTTTCTCCAAGGGTTGTCACTTCTACGCTTGTTACCTTTTATCAATCTTCAACAAGTTAGAGCTTTTACATTATAAAGGGTGTCTAAATTCTTAGGTCTATAACTAATGTCAAAGTTTAAGCACTTCTAAAATGAACACATTTAGAGGACGTTTACAAAGACATTGAAGGCTGTTAACTCTGCTTTGACCTACTCCTAAACACTGCTTTGAAAGATTGTTCACTTTAAACTGACAAAAGGTAATGAGGCCACTTATGAATTTGTTATCTGGAAACTAATGCCAAGACTATATAATCTGATGTCACTGGTCTTTTTAAAATTATTATTTTAGTAAAATCAGGAATATCATCTTCACGGCTTCCCCATCACCTTTACAAAGTGGGCCTTGGTTCATGGTTCTCAGCACCAAGCAAGCAGCTCCAAAGTTTTTCCAAGATAATGTGACCCAGTTGACCAGCTCTCCCAAAATAGGTCTGCACCACAGGTAAGCACTGAACATCAAGGCAGAGGAGTCCATGCCAGCCTTGTGTTACTGCAATCAATATATTTTCAACTACAGTACTCTCACAGATACACACAAAGTCTTCATCCAAAGCCAAGCACCCCCACTCTGGCCATCATCGACATATTGTAAGTGTGGTCATTTCAGTGTCAGCTGTAGCATGGCATATTAACCTGTTGAGGCATGCATCATGTGGCTGTGCTTGGATTTGAGAGGTTTTAAGAAAAGTAAAAAAAAAAAACAGTATATGATAGACTACTACCAGTGTTTACATTGGCAAAGTAAGAGAGCCTGTTCTGTACTTCTAAGTTCATAAAGGATTGTGCTTTCCTACCTCCTTGAAGTTAAGAGTGATAGTGTGCCCTGACTGAGCCAATGAAATGTGAAGGGAAGTAACACATGCTACTTTGGGAGGAAGCATTTAATCACCAGCATTCAACTCTTGCCCCCTTTTCCTCTGAAGCCAAAAACTTTGAAGCAGAGCTAGCATAGGATAGTGAGGACTGCCTTGTTGGAGCAGACCCCCACCTCCACTCGCGGACATGTAACATGAGCACTTTACCTTTAGTTAGAATACGCCATTGAGGTTTTGGCATTTTTGTTATGGCAGCATAAACTAAACTATCCTGACTGATACATTGTCTTTTCCAATAAAGTAAAAAAGAAATGAGAAATTTTAAAATACCAGTAAATAGGGACATAGGATTAGGATGAAAATAAAAATAGATAGATTTTTAAATGAAAGTAATAATAAATTGAAAAATATTATACAGACATATAGGATGGGTGTTTCAACTGTAAGAATATTTCTAAAAGATAAAGAGTAAATCATATCACCTGTAAAAAATTCTGTGTCTAGGCAATTGATAATTAACAAGCAATGGCAACTCACAAAATGAAAAAACCTACTTTTAATTCAGGAGAGATATAGGAGTTTGAAAAATTAAAGGCTAATCAGGTAAAATACCATTGATAAAATTTTCATCACAAGTATAACTTTTATCTGGTATTATGGATTCAAATATGGTAACAGTATGCAGATTACTACTGTTAATAACAAAATGTATACCAGCAAACGATTCTGTAAAAATATCCCTAACAAGAGAGACATCATTGGGATGGAATATGCAAAAATGCAAACCTTTGAAGAACTCACTTACTAACCTAGTTCACACAAATATATTCTGGACTTGAACTTAAAAACAAATAGGCCTACGGGGCGCCTGGGTGGCGCAGTCGGTTAAGCGTCCGACTTCAGCCAGGTCACGATCTCGCGGTCCGTGAGTTCGAGCCCCGCGTCAGGCTCTGGGCTGATGGCTCGGAGCCTGGAGCCTGTTTCCGATTCTGTGTCTCCCTCTCTCTCTGCCCCTCCCCAGTTCATGCTCTGTCTCTCTCTGTCCCAAAAATAAAATAAAAAACGTTGAAAAAAAAAATTAAAACAAAACAAAACAAAACAAATAGGCCTAACAAACACTTTATTGATAAGAAGCTAATATGTTTACAAAGTAAGAAGCATCTGTATATAGATACCCATTTTAATTAAGAAATTTAAAAGAAATTCTAAATTGTTAATTTCAAAGAGGAGAGCTTTACCCATTCTCTTTCTTTCATTTTTCTTCACTTGGTCTTCTCTTTCTCTATCTTCTTTTCATGCTTTGAAGTTCATGACCTTTCCTCTTCCATGTTCAGACTCCATTTGCTAACCTTCTATAGATTTTTGTAAAAGAAACTGAGAGCTAGAGTCAGTCCAGGTGAGTCAATGGGCACTTTGCATGGGACACTTGAGAACCAGCTACACTTGATGGCAAGGTTTCAAATAGACATATCCACATAGTATCATTGACTCCATGATAGGAAAAAAAAAGAGCTTTAAAAATGGTTTAACTTTGCCCTGCAGTAAAAATATTCATTGCAACATTTCCAATGAGTCTTCATTACATCTCCAACAGAACATCAACCAAGGGGACATCAATCATTCCTAAAGCACTTCATTCCACTTTGTACAGATTTCATCTTTACAAAGTTTTGGGTTTTTTGTTTTTTGTTTTTTTTTATATTTTGCCCTCACTTGCCTTGCTGTGACTTCCTTTGGTCAATGTTTCTTGTCTTGGGCAGAGGGATAAAAAGCAAAGGAAGTAGTGAGTTGGAGTGTTTAAGTAAGCCCCCTGAGGTCAGAATACCCACATTCAACTGTTGGCCCCACCATTCCATATCTGTGTGTCCTGAGGAAAATTATCGAACTGCTTTGTGCCTGGATTTCTCCATCTGAGATATGGGATAATATGAGAATATAATGAATAATGTCTGTGTAATAATGTTGATTTTAACTTAAATGGGGCAATTTATGTGGAGGCACTGAGTTTAACACCTGTCACATAATAACCAAATAATGAATGCTAGCTGGATTATAAATCTCTTTCAAATTACAACCACTCAAACATTTAAGGGTTATTCCATCTAATATGTCTATTCTGTTTGCTATTTCCATTTATTACATAATATTTATTCTTTAAAGCTACAATTTTATGAAAGAGCAACAATTTTATAATGGAGCAAGAAGAGATCCAGACAGATTTCAGAGTATTTGAGTAAATCACCATGAAAAGGAACAGCAACCTGGCCCTCTGAAGGCATAAAGAAAGTCCTAGAAAATAATCATATTTCAGAAATCACAGAGTACTCCAATGTAATCACTCCCAGGCAAAATCCTGTAGAAATATTGTTCTTTGGCTTATGTTTATCGATCCAAACAGATTAATGATATTCCTGGTATTCAGATTATAATCTTTTGTAGTCATTTGCATTTTACTTTCTTAGGATTGCTTCAGCATAAAAAAAAATATGTTTTTAGCCTTAATGTTTTCCCTTCAAATTATTTTCCTCTTCCAAAAGCAGTAAGCAGTATATCAAGCAAGATTTCAGATTTCAAAAAAACTCCAATTTTTATTTCATAGAAACATTGAAACAGCTAAATTTTCATCAGCCCTGACCCAATACAGCATTAAGTTGAATCAGGTGAGCCATACCACCCAGCACTAGTATCTTTGAGTTAATTTAATATAAACAAAGTCCATCAACTATCAGATGGAGAAGAGTTTATCTTGATAAATGAAGGATTCACTGATCCATATAAAATGAAAATTAGTATAAGTAAATAATGAATTTATTTATAAAACACAAATAACAGTGAGAGACAAATGAAGAGAATGAGGTGTCACAGAAGCCAAAGGAAGAATGTTTGATGAAGACAGATTATTCAATTAAAGTGGATTTCTGCTAAGAGAGCAAATGATATTTCCCATCTAGCTTCCGCGGGTGGTAGGCAGAAAAAAGTTATGCTATGCCCTTCTATAGAATTTGCTACAGTTGGATTCTCATCTGTCGTGTGGTTAATTGCATCTAGGACACCTAAAATGTCTTATGGGTAATAATATGTGGGGCAACCAACTTTCTAACAGATGAACACAATGACAAGGCATTATCTTCTTGGTGTTCTTCCCTGGAATTGGACTCTCTTGCCCCATTCTTCTCAGATCAATTGGGACCCAGCTGGCTATTGATCTCCAGGGAACATGGTGGGCTGTGGAAGCCTGACACTGCTGTCAGAAGTCTTAGGTATACCTAAGGACATACTTCATATTTCTGTTCTCATCTTGGAGGAACTGTCATTTCTTGCCTCAGGCTCCCATCCATTCATTTGTTTGTGTTTCCAGCTACCTTCTTATTGAAAAGGACTACAGAAAGTGAAATGCTAATCTTTCTTTCCAACCAACAATGGATTTACTCACTTAGAATTGATTTATTAGAAAAGTAGTGAACTAGTGCCAAGGAAAGTATTTATTATCATTCTATTTATAAAGGAGCTCGGAAACTTTGTAGTTTAGGCTTATTCTTCTCTAAAATCAATTCTTTGCTGGTGTTTAGGAGTCTCTCTTTGATCTCTTTCTAAATAGTAATTTTAAATATATGAAATCATAGAGTATTTCCCCATCAAATTTATATTTATTATTTCTATACTAATAAAATTGTTATATCTTTGGAAAACTGAATGATTCAGAGAGAAAATGATTAAAAATAGAAAACAGACTTTTTTAAGATTTAGGAAATATCATAGATGTATTATATTTGCCAAAAGTAAAACTGATTTAGTGAATGTTAGAAGAAATTACTTTATCATAAAAAATACCTGCTTCATCTTGTGACTGTGTAAAAAAAATAGAAGACATTAAGGAAAGAAGATGAAAAGAACAGGAAGGAAGAAGAGGAAGAATGGAAGGAAAACAAGACACCAGGGAAAAAGGGAAGACTATGAGGAAGGGAGACAAAGGAAACAAAAAGGCAGGGACAGGGAATAAAGCTAAAGCAAAGAGAAGTCAGACTTTCTTCAAAATAGAGTTAACCGGGGAGAAAATTGTCTTGTGTACTATAAATAAATTAAGCAACCCAATTATTCACTAAGGCAGTAGTCATCAGAATAAAATCATACCCAGGCTTCAGTCCTTCTGAAATTTTTTTCTATTCAAATACTGAGACACTTCTCTCTAAACAGCATGAATTTAATCAATAAACACTTCTTAAAGAACTTACTATGTGCCAGATACATAGGTATGGCTAGAGCAATTATAGGTTGTGGAAAAAAATTTATATGTGCTGGAAGAGCTGAAATTATAACATTTTTCCTTCACAGAAGCTTTCTAGGAAAATCCCTATATTGCCTTTGCTAAATATAACTGAAGTTCAGGCACAAACCCAATGTCCAAGAGGCCTGAAGCAAGAATGAAAAGTAAGACCCACAGTTTGGCTTATTCTTAGAACTAACTCTTAAAGGCCATAAAAAAAGTAAATACATGTAGGAAAATGTAGGAAAATACATGTAAGGAAAGCTCATTTAAGTTTGAGACCCCCGTTTGGTTTTCTTGTTTTGCAACCTCCAACCACATTCCTTGTAGTAAACTCTCCTATACTCTCAGTTATCCTCAGTGAGATCCCAGGCATATAGAATTATTGACTTTTAAAATCAAAAGTTATTGCCTCCTTCCACAGGTCTTTGCATACAGGCTTACTTAATATTCACAGCTTTTTAGATGCTCCTAAATCTGGTAACAAACCTTTTGAGATTATAGGTCTTCTCTTTTTACAAGCTCATATTGTAAATGAAAAGATGGAGACCTACAGAGACTTGGCTTTTGTCCAGGAAGAATCAAATACTTTATTGAAGAAACCAAACCTATAAAGTTCTGAAAGGTCATATGCTTAGTATTAAAGATAACAGCAGCCTGGGGTAAGCCATGAAATCTCTTGTTCTTTGAAAATAAGGTCTATCTTAAAGAGAAATGTCAGATCTAATTACTGAATGCAAGATTCTTCCAAGGCTGCCTGGGTATTTCTAAGTGACTGCCTCTTAAAATGCCTGGTGAAATATTCTTCATGAACTAGACCCTGGTGGCTGATACTACCATCATTATCAATTCTTTGTACTTCTTGACATCAACCATCAATTAAGTCAATATGCAAAATAAATCACTGTAGAGGATCTGTCTGGTAATTTGCTTAGTGCTATGCTTACTAAATAACTGCATATCCTAATAAACATTGCTAGGTCCATATTTATAATTTTAGCCAGAAACATTGTATTTTGTTATTTATTTGCAAAGTATAAGTGCTGCTAAAAAAACAAAACAAAACAAAAACAGAGGTAAAATGCCCTGTACTTTATTATAGATAGCACACATACATATCTCTTAAAAAGTATGTGCATATACATATTTCTGGGTTATGATGTGATCATAAATGTTAAGACATTATCTGCCAAATAAAAACTTATCTAAATTCCTAAACTTTAAAGATCTTTTCCTTAGTCTTCTTCTCACTCAGTCTCCCAGATCTTGACTTCTCTACCAATTTCCCAAATCCATGCTCTTTGCATCCAACAGAACCTTTAAAATCTTCAAATAAAGTCTGGGAAAGAGTGAGTGGTGAGGGGAATGTTGTCAATGAACTTAATTCTGGATGGAACTATGGCCCCAACTCAACAGAAAATCCACAATAGCTCCCCACTGCCTTGTCTGCCAACTTCCATTAAGCCAGAAGAGATTAAGATGCCTCCAAAAACAATTTGGGGGCAGACTGAAGATATGGCCAAACAGTAATTTACATGAGTGAGTTATTATAGCTACCCTATGCACACAAATTCTACTTGAAGGACCAAATGATCAACTTGAAATACAGAGGGTTTATAAATCCATAGGAATTTTGCCACTCATCATTTTCTGGCCCACTGCTAAAATTCAAATAATTTTTATATTTTACTTGGCCTTAAAAATGCATATTAAACAGTACTGAGCATTTTGTTCAAAATAGAATTATCAAAAACACATTGAATCTCATACATTTCCATTTAAATAAATGAGCCCTTTTCATTTTGTAACAATACATGTAGCTGATTGCACACAGTATTATTATTACTCATCTAGGTTTTTAAAAAATGTATGACATTGAAAGATTTCCTGTTTTGACGTTATAGTATATACTTATTTCATGCAAGAAAGCTACTCTAGGAGAGCCCTTCTGGGTGAGTTGAAACCTGCCCACACCTTAGTGGTGGTCTCTAGGCAGCCATTTTCCTTCAAGACCTCGTGTCATGGTCCAGGCAGGGAGGATCAACTCCAAGCCTAGGCAGTAAAACATGTCTGCAGAGCAGCAGGAGAGAAGCTGGTACACAAAGAAAAGTAAAAATAAAGACCGACAATGTGACCTACTCCTGGGTCCCCTCCCAGTCTAGCTGATGTTGGATTCTGTGAACGCCTATTATCCATCCACAAAAGTCCCTTTCTAGCTCACACAATTTAATGTGTATTTCTGATCATTTCAATTAAGAGGTCATTGACCAAGACATAATAATTTTTCCAGCAGAATGATCTTCAATTTTATTATGATCATCAATAGTTAGAAAGGACCGACGATAATTTTAAAAATTAAATGAAAACCTCAGCCTTTGTATAAAATATCAATTTAATTAACTGAAGGATCCCTACTTGCTTCCACATTTATTTTTTCACCTCCCACCCTTTCTGTTCAAATCAAAAGATGGTGGGCTATGTCTTCCATAAAGGAGCATAAAAAGAAGTTGACCAGTAATTTAAAGCTGTCAAGACAGAGTCTCAGGTTAAAGGAAACACACACAAAAAAGATGAATCTACTTAACGCAATCTTGACACACTGAGTACTTAGGACACTTCAGGCTCCGTTCAGAGAACGTTCTGCACACTATCTCATTTAAACATCACAACAGTCCTGCAAGGTCAGCTCTCTTTCTACGGCCATCTCACAAATGAGGAAACTAAAGCTCTGAAAAGTTGCACAAGAATTTCTCAACAGTCACCTTGTTCTTAAATTCCTTAGCCCATCAGTGTTTTAACATCTGTTTGGTAAAGATTGTCAACACCTTAACAATAACTCGCATCAGTGTTTTTTTTTTTTTTAATATTATAAAAGGTGTGGCATAAACCTAAACTCATTTAATCCTCTGGGGGGCAAAAACCCATCAGGATATTATTATCCTCTTGTACAGATGAGGAGAGGATAGTTCAGGAAAGTTAAATGACTAGTCAAAAGAGAGAGGAACTAATATTTATTGAGGACTTACTATGTTTTCAGAATGCTACAAGGCACTTCTTAACTAGTTTATCTCATTTAGTTAAAGTAACAGCTACATAAGGCCTGCGTTACTCGTGTGTTATAGTAGAGAAAATGAAACTTCCCTGTGACTCAGCCTGAGGACCAGAGCTAGAACTCAAGTATATTTGACTTCATTTTCCAGCAATTATTTATTGAGTGCCTTTTACTGTGTGCCATGCACTGTGCTAGCTGTTTCATCCATCAAAGAGGGGAGTATACAAATGAATAAAACAGGACCCGATCTCAGTATAAAATCTTATTCTCATGTTCAATAAACAGTGCTGTATTCCCCTGGCTGCTTCTATCCTCAAGGCATGTGAGGATGAAGTCTTGGGATAAAAACAGAACTAATGCCAACTATTACTTACCAAAAGGGTCTCAGCTCTTCAGAATCCAAAGCAGGACAGGAAGAGAATGTAAGAAAGTTGAAAATTCATCAGAGGCACTGAAACTAAAGGAGAAGTTTCGTGCAAAGAATATGAGACGATGATGAAAACTGAGTTGCTGGATAAATATTGCAAAAAGGATTTTGTTTTGGAGGGAAAGGGATTCAAACTTTATTAAAAGAGATGCTCTGCTCCTTTCTTTCTTTCTCTCTTCCTCTTCACTAGTCTTAAGCATCCCAAGTATAAAGGGATAGCAGGGCAAGGGGCTTAAAGGCAGGCTAAAGGATCTGGCTAGAACACTCTAATCATTTACATATTGACACATGCTTACATAATGGCATTTTTCATGGAAAATGTCACTGCTTGTTTTTTTTCTGAAGTAGTTAATGGATTTGTAGCCACAAAATGGTGGTCTGAAGCAAATACCACAAAGACTTTTCTTCTTCCATTGTGGACGTGTCACGGTACACTGAGTCTACAGAACAAAACGTACCTTCTTTATGCCTGTTTGAATATAACAACTTAATAGCATTACCTAGAAAAACCAGTCCCAGCCTAAAACTGAAAAAGTATAGGGAAGAAATCTGCTGCTGTATCACTTAAAATATTTTGTGTGCCTATTCGCTCATCTAACCCTTTAGAGTTTATCTTTGGAAAATATTACATTCTAAAGATTCCAAAAACTAATGTTACCCTGACAAAACTATGAAAGTTTTGGGCTTTTTAAAGGGCCCCAAAAGATTTATAGCTAGTTTGTTTTCTATCTGGAAAAGTAACAAGTGAACTATTTACACAGTAGCTGCTTCCTTCATTCATCTGGTTTAGATCAAATTAATCCCACTTTTGGATGAAAGTTATCATGAACTTAATGTTTATGATGCACAGTGGTATTTACTAGATATTACATAATTGCATTCATCTATGCTTCTGGCTACTTCTGTTCCTTTGACATCAAAAAAATATATAAAACTTTTCTGCTTATTAGGAAGAGAGCTGTGATTATTTTATCCCAGATAACAAATCAGTAAGGAGATAACTCATTTTTAAACAGTGGCAGTTGCTCTCTGAGAAGAGCTGATTTGACAAGATGACGATCAAACCAACATTCCTATCTGCAATCTCCTCTTCCGGGACAAGCTCGGCAGGTGTGCCTAAACCAACTTTCCACTTCATCTACTTCTGCCCATTCCTCCCCACCCTACCCCTTAAATGATGCTTTCTACTATTGGATGTGAGAAATCAGAAGACTTAACTTCCAAAAACACTCTCTGCAACTGACATTCTTCAAGGTATCTTTTTCAAATCTAGCCATGAAATCAAAATAAATATTTTAAAGAACAAAATTATAAGCTGGTGTTAGGAAAATGATTATCATTCACTTGTGTAGCAATGTATTTATGTATACAGACATGTATGTGTGCTGTGTCATGTTGTCTTTAATCCGAGATTTATAAAAATAGATATAGATATCTATCATAGTACTGTGCTTCAAATACAAATCAATAATGGCTAGTAACCAAAGTAAATGTTTTAGAAAGATATGATAATGAAATAATCCTTTCCTAAAATATTGAGCTCATTATTTATTAATCCTGTGTAAGGCAAGAAGCCAGGAAAAAGGATTTGTCACCACCACACTTGGGAACTCTGATAAATGTGATCAGTGCTAAGATGCAGCCCAGCCTGGGGATGAGCTCAGCCTTTTTTGTTATTCTTTTTGCTATTTCTTCCACATCCAGCCTCCCTGCTCCTACTCCTCTATCAATCAGATTATGTCCAAAAAGAGATAGAATGAGGACACGGCCAAAATGATTTGCAAATTCCTACTTTGGTTGATCCAACTTCTTTTAAAGTATGTTGTTTAGTCTCATTAATGCCACTGCTGTAAAGTTACAAGTAAATTACCAAACCGTGAAAAAAAGAGTAACTTCCTGCAATTGCTAAGTAGTTTTAAAATTATCTTTTATTAAAACAAGCAAACAAATAAAAAAGAAATAGATCACATGCTATTCCTCTGAGGTAAATGGACAATCCAAAATTGATTAACCAAAAAAAAGTGACAAGGACTATGTAAGACAGAAATTTTCTGTTCTTATTTGTGTTGCGATTAACACATCAATTTGATATAGTGCTGGGAACCCTTATTTTCATCTCAGTTTTATCCTCTGAACAAATACTCCTAAGAGTGGCTTTGGAAAGAATTTTGTTGTTTTCTTTCTTTGTAGAAAAAACAGTGAGAACTTCATCAATTAATAAAGAGAAACAGAGAAAAGGTCATGATGACAAAGTTCTTTCTGACATCAGACTGCTCGCCTGGGTAAAACAATCACCTTTTCTGACCCCTAGCACTCACACATGCCCAGTCCTGAAGCCTTGTCTTGCAGGATGCCAGTGTTATCCTGTTTAGCGTCCCTTGGACACTTCTGCCTGCCATCTATTCTGTACCCCTGGATCTATCTTTGCCTTTCCCGATCTGAGCTCCACATTTTGTACATACAATTTTGATTACCACGCACTCTCCCCATTTTGAAAAGAGAGAGGTAAATTATGGTAACAGCCATCTCATCTCAGGGGCTACAAATCACCAACTTTGAGACCCAATGTCCATGTAAGTCCTTGCTGAAACTTGGTGGTACACTGACCTTATGCCTGGACTTGAGACCCCCAAGTATGCTTATGAGAATTTGGGTTATGTCATTGTACCACAAATAAAATTGCAACTTATTTTCCAAAGGCACACTTAGTGTTCAGCGGTGAGGGGCTAGGCTACTGAAGTAGGAGTCTCATCTTGGCTCTAGACTAAGATGTGTTAAGTCAGGCCCAGCTGTCAGATTTTCAAGTGAAGAGTATGTACGTCATTGCTAAATCCTACCGAGGAGCTCTCTCATGAATAAAAGGACAGAAGCCAGGACTCTAAAGAATGTCATTATCTAATGGATGAGCACAAGAAAGGAAACAAATACAGAAGATTAGGAAAAAGAAAAATTATCAGGATTTGGTGTTGCCTTAGAAATCAAGACGGAAAAGTGTTTCAAGGGAGATAAGAGGAAGACGAGGAAGACGTGACTCAGTTGTGCAATAGTAGTGACAGAGATCAAGATAAACATGGCATTCCAAAAGGTACCACAGAATGTCAAATGATAAGCTCTTTTCTTATCAACTTAAATCTTCAAAATACAAAAATGGTGTGTGGGGGGGGTGTGCCTGGGTGACTCAGTGTCAGTTGGTTAAATATCCAACTCTTGGTTTTGGCTCAGGTCATGATGTCACAGTTCATGGGATCAGGCACTGCGTCAGTCTATGCTGTCAGCACACAGCCTGCTTGGAATTCTCTTTCCCTTTTTCTCTGCCCCTCTTCTGCTCATGCATGCTCGCTCTCTCTCTCTCTCTCTCTCTCTAAATAAATTAATAAAAACTTGGGGTGCTTGGGTGGCTCAGGTGGTTAAGCATCCGACTTCAGCCCAGGTCATGATCTCGCAGTTCATGAGTTCCAGCCCCGCGTCGGCTCTGTGCTGACAGCTCGGAGCCTGGAACCTGCTTTGGATTCTGTGTCTCCCTCTCTCTTTACCCCTTGCCTTCTCTCTCTCTCTCTCTCTCTCTCTCCCTCTATCTCTCTCTCTCTCTCACTCTCTCTCTCTCTCTCAAAAATAAACATTAAAAAATAATTTAAATTAATAAAAACTTTAAAAAATAATAAAATAAAATACAAAAGTGACTCTTCTTCCTGTTCCCTTTCTTTCCCAGGCAAATCAGACCACAAACCATTAGGGCACATCAAGTAAGCCAGAGGAGCTGCTGTGCTCCAAAGGTGGGCATGAAAGCCTGAGGACAGTAAGGAAAGTGCCTGTGTTGGAAGGCAGCCCAGGGTGGGCCCAAGTGGGGTAAGAAAAGTGCCCATATTGGGAATTGTTGCCAAGTATGTGGTGTTAGAGCCAAGAGCAGGGGGAGTAGGGCCATCTGTGCAGGGGAGAGGCAGCACTGGCAAAGGGAAATTGGTTACATGCAAGGAATTGAACAAATAAGTAACTATATTAAAGATAATTAAGTCAGATTTCTCACTGTGGGAGAAGAGAGTTAACAATACAAAAAGCAAGAAAACTAGGATGAACCCTGTGCAATGAAATTGCATGTAGCAGTATGAGCTCACGCACTTCGACATACATATAGGTAGGTGTCAAAATTAATATAGCTTTTTCCACCAAAACAGCCTGTAAGCAGCAACACCCAATAACAATGGGAAAATCCACCCCTCAGATCTCCAATTCTAATTGTCATTCTTCAACAAAAGAAGTACAAGAGAAATAGTCAACTTCATGGCTAAAGCAGGGATGATACAAAATGGAAGCATGTTGCTGTGTCAGAAAACATAAGAAGGAACATTCTGTGGTGCTAGAAAGTAACAAAATGCTCAAAACATGAAGAGAAATTTTAAATTTTTTCTAGCTTTACTGAGATACAATTAACATAGAACATTGTATATGTTTAAGATGTGCAATATGATGATTTAATACACATATATGTTATAAAATGATTACCACGATAAGGTTAGTTAACACAGCCATCACTTCACATAATTATAATTTTGTTTGTGTGGGGGGTGAGAACATTTAAGATGTATTTTCTTATCAATTTTCAAGTATATAGTACAATATCATTAAGTACAGTCAACTTGCTGTATATCTCTAAGACTTATTCATCTAATAACTGGAACTTTACCCTTTGACCAGCATGACCCCATTTTCCCCACCCCTCAGCCTATAGCAAATGACATTCTACTCTTTATTACTATAATTTTGGCTTTTTATTAGATCCCACATATAAGTGAGATCATACAGCATTTGTCTTTCTCTGTCTGACTTATTTCACTTAGCATAATACCCTCAAGGTCCATCCATTTGTCACAAATATCAGGATTGCAGTCTTTTTTTTTATGCCTAAATAACATTCCATTATATGTCTTTTTTTTCCTCACTTTTTCTTTATCACATTTTCTTTATCCATTCACTCACCAATAAAGATTTAGTTTCTATATCTTGACTGTTGTGAATAATGCTGTGTAATAAATATGGGGTTGCAGATATGTCTTTGAGATAATTATTTCATTTCCTTCAAATATATACCCAGAAGTGGGATTGCTACATCATATGGTAGATCTATTTTTTTTAATGTTTATTTATCTTTTAAGGAGAGAGAGACAAAACGTGAGCGGGTGAGGGACAGAGAGAGAGGGAGGAACAGAATCGGAAGCAGGCTCCAGGCTCTGAGCTGTCAGCACAGAGCCTGATTCTGGCTTGAACCGATGAGCCATGAGATCATGACCTGAGCCAAAGTCAGACACTTAACCGACAGAGCCACCAGGTGCCTCTGGTAATTCTATTTTTAATTTTTTGAGGAACCTCCATACTGTTTTCCATAGTGTCTTCACCAATTTGTATTGCCAGCAATAACACACAAGTGTTCTCTTTTCTCCTTATGCTCCCCAACATTTCTTATTTCTTGTCTTTTTGCTAATAGCCATCCTAACACATATGAGGTGATCTCTCATTATGGTTTCTATTTGTATTTCCCTGATGATTAGTAAGTAATGTTGAGCACCTTTTCAATTACCTGTCGGCCATCTGTATATCTTCTTTGGGAAAATGTATATTCTGGTCCTCGACCCATTTTTTTATTTTATTAAAAAAAATTTTTTTTAACGTTTATTTATTTTTGAGACAGAGAGAGACAGAGCATGAACGGGGGAGGGTCAGAGAGAGAGGGAGACACAGAATCGGAAACAGGCTCCAGGCTCTGAGCTGTCAGCACAGAGCCCAATGCGGGGCTCGAACTCACGGACCGCAAGATCATGACCTGAGCTGAAGTTGGAGGCTTTACCGACTGAGCCACCCAGAAGCCCCACGACCTATTTTTTAAAATCAGATCATTTGGTTTTCTGCTATTGAGTTGTATAAGGGCATTATATATTTTACCTATTGATACCTTATCTAACGTACTGTTTGCACATATTGTCTCCCGTTAAGTAGGGTGCCTTTTCATTTTGTTTATAATTATTCTTTAGCTGAGTAGAAGCTTTTCAGATGTAGTCCCATTTACTTATTTTCGTTTCTGTTGCTTGCCTTTTGGTGTTGCATACAAAACATCACTGCCAAGACCAGTGTCAAGGAGCTTTTTCCCTGTGTTGTCTCCTAGAAGTTTTATGGCTTCAGTTCTTATATTTAAGTCTTTATTTTGAGTTAACCTTTGTGAGTGGAAGATAGGAGTCCAATTCCATTCTTTTGCATGTGAATATCCAGTTTTCTAAATACCATTTACTGAAAAGATTATCTTTTCCCCATTGACTATTCTTGATTCAAAGGGGACTTTTTTTAAAAGGACCCAGAAGTAAGCTTAAAGTTTACAGAAGCCATTGACTAAGTGGGAGAAAACTTGAACATCAAAATAAATATTTATAGTAATAAGTTATCACTCACTGAGCAAACCAGGAGTTATGAATTCACATGAATATAAGTAAATTGAAATTTTTATGAGGAACAGGAATTTATATAGTTTCAAACTACCTTCACATAAAATATTTATATATTTCAAAACAAAATGGAAATAACTTTACACTGCAGAAGCCTAGCAGATACCACATCAGATCAGCGATAAAAGAAAATATGATCAGCAATAAGAAAAATTAAAAATTTATGCCACAAAATAGGAGGCAGTTAAAAGAACACAGCCTAACTTCTGTCATATTCCTGCTAAATAAACATAACCTGAATGTAAGCAGTAAGAAATATATGCTAAGTCCTAGTTGAGGACTTCTCCAAAGTACCCCAAAATTCAGATGTAACAAAATCATAAAATACAAGGAAAGACTGAGAAAGTGTTTCAAAGTAAAGGAGATTATGAGACACAACTAAATATATACTAAATATATCAGTATTTATAAACTGCATCTTTTTGCTATAAAGAACATTAAGATAACTGGGAAATTGAGTGAAGCCTGAGGAACAAATGGTAGTAAAATATCAATATTAGTTTCCTGATCAATGATTATATTGTGATTGTGTTGGGGAAAATCCTCATTTGTAGTAAATACACCCTAAAGATCTTGGAGGGTGGTAGAATATTATTTCTCAAATGATATCAAACAACAACACAAAGCTTTTGTATTATACTTTCAAATTTCTGTAAGCTTGAGATTGTTCCAAAAATTTTTTAAAAGTTAGCCACCAAAGGGGTTCTCTTATTTTTCTGTCATAGGTAATTTAAATAATTTTACTTGTCAACTACGATTTTAGCAAATATGGTAACTAAAATGTAAAAGGTGAAATCCAGTTTAATCATTAGAATTAAAGGTCGGGGAAAAACTTACTCTGTTTTGATTGTTGTTAATATTGTTATAATGTTACCAGTAAAAATTAATAAAGTAAAATTAAAAGATCAAATGCATCTATGTCACTCAGCATGTTAGGAATTTCGTAAGAAATTAAGAATTATGGTGGGCAAACTATGGATTGGACTAATATGGTATTTCTATATTATTATCCTGCAACCGCACACCATGTTTTAATTTGAGTATTACCTATTTCTTCTTTATTTTACAGATTAAAAGGGAAAAATTAAGCCTTTCTTTTCTACAAACAGTAGTAAACATACACATTGTAAAATGTACTTGTGAGAAAATGGGAAAATATATTCCTTAATCATGGAATCAAGAGATTTCATCCTCTGGGATGAAGAATGAGCTACATGTGTATATGAGGAAACTACAAAGACTAACACATTACGACAATCCTATGTTTTCAGAAAAGAAAATCAATATCTTCTATCAGAGATAAGAAGTAGATTATTGGAGAATGCTTTTATTGTTTTAGGAATTCTTAACCTGAAGTTAACATGAAGTCTGTTATTTGAAGCTTTCAGCTGCCTAAATATTATAAATAATATTTAAGCAAGGAATTCAGAAATGTAAGAGCTCTCCACTGACTAGGTTCTCTGGAAATGTAAAGGTGAAACAACTGAATGAAAATGCTATTTTTTAAAAGGTAAAAGACACAAGCCAACATGAAGTGGGGGGTGGCTCTAGCATAATGTGAAAGACACCACTATCTGCAGCAGGACAATGTACAGCTGCACTACACAGTTACCTAGGCAGTATTGAAAATATTCTTACTCACTTGTATGGAGTTTGTAATTCCTAGGCTTATCTTTCAAAATATGTATCATTTGGAGATTCTTTTCTCAAGATTTGGCCTCCTAATCCTGCCAGTAGAAACAACGAGAAGATAAATGCAGACAACTTCCCTGGAATTCCTAATGTGTCTCATCAATGGTTGGTTAAAAGGGTTAGGAAGAATGGTTGGGAGAAAGGCAGCCCTTTTGTTTTACTTTTGTTTTTTACCTGGGACTGGCTGCGTGAAGTGTCTCAATGAGATAGTCCCTTTCACTCAGTTCCAAGGCAAAAGCAGAACTACTAATGTTGGCCTGGAGTCCAAAAGAGTGCAGGTGATGACCACAAAAGACACGGGGCCAACGGTGTGGATGGATCAATGTAAATCCATCACCACTAATTGAAAAACAATTCCAAGGACATGCCCTGGTGCCTGTGGATAAACAGTATCATGCACAGGAAAAGAAATGAGGAGGAAAACAAAAGAAACCCATGCCACAGTTTTGCTCAGGGTTAGTCCTAAAGAGTCAAGGGAAAGTATGAAAAATAGAAACTGAAAATCTAGCTGTATTTTTAAAAATATTATTTCCTTTGGCGAATAGGCAAAATACATGATTGAGAAATACATGATTTTGAATATTTTTCATTTTCGACACACGTTATAGATCAAGTTATGTGTGTAATATATTATCTATCCAGGTATCTATTACCTCAATAGTAATTCAACAATCATAACAATAACATAATATTATATTAGCAAAGAAAAGAGAATCAATAGTGTACTTGCATTAGATAATTTATTGCTGAGGTAGTCTTGCTAAAATATCAAGATAAGAGAGAAAATACCTTGGTATCAAATTAGTTTTAATTTTTTTTTTTTAGCGTCCATGTAATGGCCTCATTGTATAGATTCACTTTTACTGGTCTATAACAACCTACTATAGAAATGAATATATTATATTGCTCCTAACTCCATCCATTCTTTGATGTTTTCAGAACTATAAAAAATTACCTCTATTTCCGAACGAGACAATACCAGACATATTTTAATGTTCTGCTGCCAGCATGTGTTTTCACTATTCTCGAAATGATAACATGCAGTTTGGTTATGAAGAATATGTCTTTCAACTTAAGTACTTTATCATAACTCTTTCTTCATAAATTTGAATTATATATAGCATAGGGAGTTTATTTGTTTTATTACATAATATGTCTTAGTCAAGTTAATAAAATGAAATACAATATTAGATTGTCAAAAGTGAAACTAATAGCTATAATAATAAATCATAAAACAGGCATTATACTTTAGAAGCCTCATAATTTTATCAACAGCTTTATGATGTTGCTTATTACCATTTCTGTTTTATAGGTGAGAAATTTAGAGCCCAAAGAGATTAAATAGTACTGCAAAGAGTTAGTAAATGTAGGGCTTCATTGTATATATTTTTTTAATTCTAGATAAGCACATTTTTCAATTAAAGTACAGTCCCCCAGCACCAAGAGACATAACATTATCTACAAAGACAATCTTCTCTCTTATCTAATTGTGTGTTATTAAGGAAACAGATGCCTAACCAATAATTTGAACGGCACAGAGTATGCCAGTGAAAATAAATTTAAAGATACAGGTCTTAGCTTTAAAGAATTATCAAATAGAACTTGTAGGATAACACAAATAGCTGTTTTTCCGTTTTTAAATCTACTAACATAAAGCAAATTAAATAGGACAAATAAAATAGAGTGGGTAAAAGCATCCCCATGGAACATACATTATACATGGTGACTGTATGTGTCACTGGTAACCTGCTCTAAAGGTACAATTGCTTTGTTGATGAATTTCTCTCTGCTCTTCTGCTGAACTCCCGCATATTATTTGATCTTGTTGAAAGCCAAATATTAAATTTTAAAATTAACATTGTAACAACAATATTATTAGTAAAGTAAAACAACTGTTTTAAAGTGATAGAGAAAGGAAATGAATAATTAGATCTTTTGTAACTTGTTTCTAAAGATTAGGACTTTTTCCTCAATAATATTTCAGCATTCGTACTGAGCTATTTGTCTCTAAGAACATGGTATAAACTCTCTCAAAATTCTGTTTTCAATCACAAACGGAGACCCCAAAGCCTTCACCAGAAGTGTCACACAGTGTTGTAATCATCCACTGAGCAAAGTTGGGGGAGTGGGGTGATGATGCATTCCAGCAGGAGGTGGGAGAGTCCTACACACATTAATAAAAACTTACTACTCGATCGCAACCAGACCAAAGCCACCAGTGATGCTGCTCTACGGATTGTAGGGCTATAAAGTATTTATTTTCACTCTCTTAAAGACCCGTTATGTTCCAGCAAACATACAGGAAATTGGGTTTGTGTTTTTATGTGTAACAAGAATCATTTCCAATTTTCTTGAGTTTTTTTGGGGGGAGGGGTGTATTATGTGGGCTCAAAATGTTCTTGTTTTAATTTTGAGTGTGAATTTGTGGAAGAGTCATTTAATTTTTAGATTATGTTTTCTTTTTCCCTTTGTTTTTACAAGACAGCATGGGAATGAAGGAGAGGTGAAAATTGATGGCATTTCAGATGATAGACTTCAGTGAAAGCAGCTAAAATTTATGAGGGGGAATTTCTACATGAGTAACTAATTTCCTATGTTCCCAATTGTTGTAGAGTCCCCATGTCTGATACCGGTAACAGAAATATTTTATAAATGAAGAGATCTTTCAAGGGACTAATATTTCTACATTTACAGAGTATAAATATTGTTAAATCCTTGAATGTTATTTATGTTAGAAGTGAAATATGTTTGAATGGCAGATTTTTTTTTTGCATTTAAAGCTCAAACAAAAATTAATGAAACATCTAAATTTGAACATGGCTTTTAAAGTAATCTTAGATATATTCTCTTTTACCTACCTATGAACCCAAACCTGAGTAACGGTGTGAACTGAATACATTTATTCCTGAGTGGGAGGGGAAATAGATTATTTTGACTTTGACTTTTTAAAGAAAGAACAGCAGATATTTTAACATCTGATATAGCTTATTCTTACATGAAACACTTCAGCAATACAAGAAAAAGGAAGTTTTCAGACTGAGTCTAGAAACAAAGATTTTAATTCAGATCTGGCTCAGGCAGTTTCCTTAGCTAGCCCCAGGAAAGCAAGTTTTGATTTTTCATATTTTAACAGTAGCTAATCTCATACTGTTAATATGGTGTTGCAAGCACTTTTTCTGATCATTTCCCGAAACTACCCACTTGTCTGCGTTGTCATTCATTTTTCATACTGCACTTCTACAAAATATTAATTGTAACTTTCACCAAGTAGTAAATGTTCTGTCCATATCATGCTTTAACATATAATTGGTACTCACGGACAATAGGAAATTGATCATAAAACTCTACAATAAAAGTAATGCTCAAGCTAGCTACTGATGATATTTACAGTACCTTTCTACTTACCATATATTTGGAATGGGTGTTTTCTTAGCTATGGGCTTGTCACTCTTTGCTAGGAATTGTGTAACTTGAAAGTTAATATTCTGGTCTTCATTTGGATCTTAAGGTTAACTGGTTGCTACATCACTTCAGTATCACAGAATTCTCTTCTAAAGGTGAAGAGAAATTTTATTTTCTTGAAAAATATGTTCACTGTTAATGTCAATATCAAATATTATCTAATAAATTAAAACTCAATCATAAATTTTCAACATTTTTTTTAATTTTTTTTTCAACGTTTTTTATTTTTTTTTATTTTTGGGACAGAGAGAGACAGAGCATGAACGGGGGAGGGGCAGAGAGAGAGGGAGACACAGAATCGGAAACAGGCTCCAGGCTCTGAGCCATCAGCCCAGAGCCCGACGCGGGGCTCAAACTCATGCACCGTGAGATCGTGACCTGAGCCAAAGTCAGACGCTTAACCGACTGCGCCACCCAGGCGCCCCATCAACATTTTTAAACAGAAAGCTCCCATTTATTTTTTTCAAAATTAAATGAATATTTATAAATTAATATTTTATCCCTTCAACTATATATTTCACAATTTTTGTCCCTAACCACTCAGGTATCCTTTTCCTCTTTGTTGTAAACACATAATTCCCACTGGGACCAAAGGAAATTAGTAATGTTCATTGTATAAAAAATAGGTCCAAATGTTTGATGACTGCATGGAGGCAGACAGGAAATGCCCAAAAAAGATTTATCTATAAGACAGATCTTAATTAACACTGGGTTATTAATTTTTTGTCTTCTCTTCCAAGATATGAATACGGAATCTCGTTTCAAAGGTTGAGGTGAAATTTTATAATTCATTTTCTTTATTTCTTACAAACTTAAAGCTGAAAATTGGAAACAGTGAGAGGGATAGGAACATAAGCTAACTTTGTTTTCCAAGTATGCATACAACCACCAGTTGAAAAGCAAATAGAAAAAGTGATTAACCAACGGAGTGTTTTACAAGCAGAAAGAGTAGTGTTTTCAAAACAAAGGTCAACCTTGAAACTTTCAATAGCTTCTAATTGCTCTTGGGATAAAAACCAAAATTCTAATCAAATGACCAAAACCCTATAAGACTGCTCTGCTAACCTCAAACTCCCAGCCTCCCCTGGCACAGGAGCTTTCCCTGTGCAAGTTAACATACCTGCCTGAACTAGACTTCACTGGCCTTCTCACTGTCAGAGCCAACTCCATCATCCCTTCCTTATGAAAGCTTTTACTGTCCTCCATTGATGAGACTGAAGTCCCCAGTACAAACTCTTGTAAAATCCTCTAATTCTCCTTCAGAGCACTTATTACAATTGCAGTATACATGCTTTGTGTGGTCTTTGATTAGTGCTAATCTCTCCAACCAGATTGCTAATTCCTTGGAGGCAGGGACAGTCTCTGGCCTTGTTCACCCTTGGGTCTATAATATCCAACACAATGCCTGGCACATAGTAAAAACTTATTTTTTCAGATGAATCAATCACTCAATGATATAGATATGGATTTCAATCTTAATTCTACCAGATTTTATTCTGGTTGCATGAGCTTAATCAAATTTCTAAAGAATTAAGCCACATGGTCCCCTTTTATAAAAGTAGGGTGATAAAACACAATTTATAGTGTTGTTGAGAAGCTGAAAGATGGCCTCGTTTGTGTCCAGCTCAATAACATGTTTTTCCACTCCTTTCCCCTCTCTTTCTCTTAGAAGAAAATAATGAGTAGAAAAAGTTGATCTCTTGACAGAGTTGTTTATTAAATAAAAGATCAGCCCTTAGCCTTCAAATCCAGACTATGTGACCTTTGGCAAGTTAGTGTTTCTCCATACATCATCCCCATCTATAAAATAGGCCTGATCAGGGCGCCTGGGTGGCTTAGTGGGTTAAGCGGCTGGCTTCGGCTCAGGTCATGATTTCACAGTCCGTGAGTTCGAGCCCCACGTCGGGCTCTGTGCTGACAGCTCAGAGCCTGGAGCCTGTTTCAGATTCTGTCTCCCTCTCTCTGACCCTCCCCCGTTCATGCTCTGTCTCTCTCTGTCTCAAAAATAAATAAACGTTAAAAAAAAAAAATTTAAAATAGGCCTGATAGCAGTATATACTCATAGGGCTACTGTGAAGATTGAATATATGCCAATCACCTAGAACAAGGCATGGGACATAAATATCGTATGGGTTCATTGTCATTTGTTTCTTTGCTCCTGATCTATAATTTTGCCTTTTTCTATCACATTGAATGTGTCTCTGCACATTTGCCAAGTTAAAAAATTAGCATATTATCTGTAAAAAAAAAAATGTATACTTTTAAAAAAGAGTGTTGTTCAATTTTAGGTGGGAAACTTTAATATGTGATTTTTACAGTATTGGTGTGTTTGTGTGTCTAGAATAGGGTACAACGAAGATTGTGCGATGTCTTTTTCCTTTACGTGTCTGTTCAAATAAATGGCTGACCCATTTTTGTGAATAAGGGAAAAAAAAACAGATCAGCCTTTAGTGATAATATATGCAAGTTTAGGCATAGTTTTTGCCTTTCAGATCTCAAATATTTAAACCTAAACACTCAGTAAAACTTATTTTATTATTCAAATCTTTGAACACTTCACGAACTTTTACTTTGAATTGTAATAATCAAACTGTCATCAAAATTCAGAACAAAGCTATCTAAAACTCCAAATCCTTCTCTCCCATTTTTCTCCATTATTCCATTATTCTCCATTATTCCAAAGTGGTCAGCTCCTCCTGGACCTGTGTGCACACTCTGTGCCAGGTTAACAGAAGAAATCCAGGAAAGGCTCATGATTAGTCCAAAGCTGTGGTTCTCATTTCTGTGCAAACCCCATATCTTTTGGGGGTTCTTGGACTGATGTATTTTATGTTTAATTTATACTTATATGATATCAAATCACTATATTTTATTAGATTGGTTTTTTTTGTCTTTATTAGAACCATCTTATTAATTTTAAAAAATGTGTGGAACTTATTTAACATCCTTTTGAAAAAAAGTAGGAAAAAATTTTCAAAGGTCACTGGAGAATATGCTGGATTAGTCAAATGTACCATCCAGTCAGCATGCCAAAAAGTGTAGATATTAAGTGAAATAAGAGCTTAGGCAAGAGACTATTTTAAATTTTTTTAATATTTATTTTTGAGACAGAGACAAAGCATGAACAGGGGAGGGTCAGAGAGAGAGGGAGACATAGAATCAAAAGCAGGCTCCAGGTTCTGAGATCATGACCTGAGCCGAAGTTGGACGCTTAACCGACTGAGCCACCCAGGTGCCCCGGCAAGAGAATATTTTAAAAATTTAAACGACAGCAGCCAATAATCAATAGTAGAGTCAAACTAACCGGGAATGGCAAGCTTTAGGGTTTAGTTCTCTATCCACATCCATCAGGATCTGAGAGACTGAGAATAAAGCTTTTCTTTTTAAATAATTGAATGTCTTTTGCAGCCGTCATTAAACATGGGTCACATCTATATCTTTCTATAGCTATTCTTCTTTTATGTCTTCCTGAAAAGACCAAGACACTTCTGTTGCTCTACCCATTCCCTTTAACCTGTCAGCTTTCTTCATACTGACCATCTTCTGCTTTTGGCCAGTGGTAAAACTAAGCCTGCTACTAATTCAATTCTAAACACTCTTTCAGTGGGTGAGTATGATTAGTCCTTTAATGTGCTCCAGTACTCCTCCCTGAAATACACTGAGCAAAGGCAGCCCAGGACCAGCTCCTTAGAATGCAGAGCTCTCCACCGTCTCCTATTATGTACCCCCTGTTGCAGCCAGACTGGGTTATTCACTGTAATTCCAAGAAACGTATCTTTGTCCACTCTGGCCCACCACATCAGTTAGGATTATACTGATTACAAATAATAGAACCAATACAACAGGTGAAAGTTAAAACAAATGCATACATATATATTATGAATGTTTCTCACTGAATCCAAAGGCAAATGTAACCAGGCCTAAAGAACAAACTGGAATCACTTACAGAAAACAATTTGTTCTTACTTTTCTTTTCCTTTTTTTACTTCTCTTTGATCCCTGATCCCCATGGCAAAAAATAAAATAGTTCTTTATCCCCTCTCCTGAGAGACGGGTTTAGACTGAGAGTAGGGTCTCATAATCTCAATTTAAGATTCCCAGAGAAGGGCCTCTGATTGGTCCAATTTATGTAAAGTGCTAAAATCCGGGCCAGTTAACTGTGAACAAATATAGTTGATATGGTGGTTCTCAGAGAAATTCACTGTGACTGAGGGCCTGCAATTAAATGGGGATTGTTATGAGTTAGATATTCCTTACCGCTTACCACCAAGCTAAATTCTACAACCTGGCAAAGCTCTACCTCCTTTTTTAACAAACCTGGCATTTGGTCACAATGCCAGGCTCCCAAGACAATTCTCAGGGGAATACAGATGCAAGACCATTCCTGGGGGACCATCTCCCTGGAAAACCCATACGGTGGGCTCCCTTTCCTCAGTATCAACACTTTCCACTCCAAATACTAGGATGAAATAAATATGCAGGGCAAGTTCGAAGGAAGACAATTTTAAAGGGCATTCCAAATTTCTAAAATAATTACAAGTGGCCCCAAAACATATTTCAAAATGGTCACACAATTAAGTAAACAAATATAGGCGTCCCTCACTTTTCAGAAGTTTGTATTACACCACTTTGCTTTTATAAAAGACCTAAATTAGTACTTATTTTAAGTAATAGAAAGAATTTGAAGAGGATTTTTGCTTTTACGAAAAAGGTGAAAAGTGAAAATAGCATCCAGCATTTCTGTTATAGAGGCAGCACGCACCCCAAACAGCGGCAGTGGTGCCGCCAAGATCCTTCCCCGGGAACTATACTCAGCATCTCCGCATCCGGCTGCCATAACTTTGAACCATGTCTGTGAGCATCTGTGAGCATCTGTGTCTTATTGTGATTTATTTTGGCATCCATTTGCAAGATGTGTTCTAAGGTACCAGAAAAGCCTAAGAGGTTATTCTGGTGGTCTGCAAATGCTCAAATTTTTTTCTATATAAAATAATGGCAATTGCTTTTTCACTTTGTACCATTTCTGCTTATAAAAAGCTTCACAGGAAGGGTCCCTGTGTGGCTCATTTGGTAGAGCATCTGACTCTTGACTTTGACTCAGGTCATGATCCCAGGGTCAGGATTAAGCCCTGTGTAGGGCTCCACACTAAAAGTCAAGCCTGCTTAAGATTCTCTCTTCCTCTCCCTCTGCCTCCTCCACCAAAAAAGGGAAAAAAAAGTTTCATAGGAATGCTCTACTTTGGGATGGCAGGAAAAACCTACATAAATAAGAGACTATTACATTATTTTTACCTATTGAATTTAAAAGATTTTATAAATTTGCAATACTCAGTGCTTGTGTGGGTGCAAGAAATGGGACTGCTTATTCATTGCTGATGTACTACTTTTTAGGTAAAATTGTAGTAATATTTATCAAAATCCTTTTTATCAATGCACATTCTATGAACCAGGAAATCCCAATTTATGATTACTTAAAAATAAAGAGGTTACTTCTTTTTCTGAACTCCTACAGAAGTTATTGCCAGTGTTCTTTATTAAAGCATCATATATGCCCTTATGATATCTCTTCTATTCATGTTTTACCTGATTATTTAACTTATAATTCACAGTTGTTCTTTCCTGAGCCTGAACATTTCCTCCATGTCCCCTCAGTCTTGTAGAATGCCCACCATTCAACACATCGTTTTATAATTTCCATTTTGATTCCTCTTTAATCCAGGATTTAGTTAGAAATTTCTAGTGCTTGATGAACACAGAATTGATATCAATACATTGAAATGTGATTCTATACCTGATAAGTTTTTTGTAAATGTTCTACAGGTTTTATGAAAAGTCAAATTAAGAAGCCTCACAGTTATAAGTCTTTTCCCTCATGCCATTTGGAAACTCATATAATTAAATATAAGTTACCAACTGGTTCTGTCCTCTGTTAATATAATTTTGCTCTTAAAAAATAAGATCTTGAAAAAATAAGACATGCTGAACTTAGAAATTTTTGCCATGTCACGGGAAAGTAGCTTTCAAAGAAAAGTCTGTCCTATTTAACAATTTGTTGCCCTGGTCATAATGTTATAATGTGTTCCCTTAAAGCTTATAAATATTTGTAAACATTGCATGTCAAATCAGAAAAAGACCATTGGCCCTTTCTTCTTCTCTCATATGCTTGAAGGAACTAATAAAAGCCTATGAATCTTCTCTAATTTATATTAATTCCCCCCCACATATCCTCCCCACAAATAAGAAAGAATGACTACATTTTTCCTTTTCATTCCACCACAACGTTGATATCCCCAGGAATTTAATAATAAATGAATATCAAATGCTTTTTTGATTTTGACATTTGGTGCTTTGCATGCTTAATAAGTTTTGCCAATTTGAAGCGCCTGGGTGGCCCAGTTGGTTAAGCATGGACTCTCGATTTTGGCTCAGGTCATGATCTCACGGTTCCTGGGATAAAGCCCTGTGTCAGGCTCTCCACTAACAGTGCAGAGACTGCTTGGGATTCTCTCTCTTCCTCTCTCTGTCCCTCACCCCTTAAAATAAATAAATAAATTTTATTAAAAAAAATAAGTTTTACCAATTTGATTACTCACCAGAAATTCTTGCATTTCATTCCTTCCTTATGAAATCTTCTTTTCACAGTTGTTCTTACTAAAGAGAAGATTTGTAGAGAATTAACTTTTAACTCCTATATATAAAAAGACGCTTATTTTATCCTCACCTTTAAATGCTGGTTTGGTTGGGTATAGGATTGTAGTCCAAATTCCTTTCCTTTAGTACTTTAAAAATTAGAATCCATTGTCACCTGTAGCTGTTAAGAAAGCTGATTTCAAACTTCTGTATCTTCTGAGTAATCTATCTCAGTTACTCTGTCTCTCTGTCTCTCTCTCTTAGATTCTAGCATTTTCTCTTTACTTCACTCTGTTTTTCATTGCTGTTTATGTTCATTTTTTTCTTTATTAATTTTTCAAACTGTACTATTGGCAGGACATTTGCCTCTTTGTTTCTGGAAAATTTTAGGCTTTGTATCTTCAACTGGGGAGTTCTAGCTATCCTTTCCATTCTCTCCTTCTGGAACAAAAATTGGTAATTTCAGATTTAATTTCCATATATCTTAATAGTCTTTTAGATTTTAAAACCTTTGTTTCTTTGTTCTATTCTTGAAGAATCCCTTGCCTCTTTATTTTAGCTCATTAATTCAATCTTTAGGCACATTCATGCAGCTATTCAGCCTATCTTGAATTTTTATGTCAACACTGATATTTTTATTTCCAAAACGATTAATTCATTTCCATAGCTTCTTTCCCTGCATCACAGATGCTATATTTTCACTTTTGTCTCTGAGAATAACAAATACTTTTTTAGTGTTCTGGTTTCTCTATTAATTCTTTTTTGAGGTGTATGTAAGTTCTCTTATGCAGTTCTCTGCTGGATTTTTTTTCTCTCTTCCATGTGTTTTAGGCTCTTAAAAGATTAGGGATATAATCCAATGGACAAAAGACAGTCTCTTTAACAAATGGTGCTGGGAGAACTGGACAGCAACATGCAGAAGAATGAAACTAGACCACTTTCTTACACCATTCACAAAAATTAACTCAAAATGGATAAAGAAACTGAATGTGAGATAGGAAACCATCAAAACCCTAGAGGAGAAAGCAGGAAAAGACCTCTCTGACCTTAGCTGCAGCAATTTATTTGACACATCCCCAAAGGCAAGGAATTAAAAGCAAAAATGAACTATTGGGACCTCATGAAGATAAAAAGCTTCTGCACAGCAAAGGAAACAATCAACAAAACTAAAAGGCAACCAACGGAATGGGAAAAGATATTTGCAAATGACATATCAGACAAAGGGCTAGTATCCAAAATCTATAAAGACCTCACCAAACTCCACACCCAAAAAACAAACAATCCAGTGAAGAAATGGGCAGAAAACATGAATAGACACTTCTCTAAAGACATCCAGATGGCCAACAGGCACATGAAAAGATGCTCAACGTCGCTCCTCATCAGGGAAATACAAATCAAAACCACACTCAGATACCACCTCACGCCAGTCAGAGTGGCCAAAATGAACAAATCAGGAGACCACAGATGCTGGAGAGGATGTGGAGAAACGGGAACCCTCTTGCACTGTTGGTGGGAATGCAAACTGGTGCAGCCGCTCTGGAAAACAGTGTGAAGGTTCCTCAGAAAATTAAAAATAGACCTACCTTATGACCCAGCAATAGCACTGCTAGGCATTTACCCAAGGGATACAGGAGTACTGATGCACAGGGGCACTTGTACCCCAATGCTTGTAGCAGCACTCTCAACAATAGCCAAATTGTGGAAAAAGCCTAAATATCCATCAACTGATGAATGGATAAAGAAATTGTGGTTTATATACACAATGGAGTACTATGTGGCAATGAGAAAGAATGAAATCTGGCCCTTTGTAGCAACGTGGATGGAACTGGAGTCTGTTATGCTAAGTGAAATAAGCCATACACAGAAAGAGAGATACCATATGTGTTCACTCTTATGTGGATCCTGAGAAACTTAACAGAAACCCATGGGGGAGGGGAAGGAAAAAACAAGAAAAAAAAAGAGGTTAGAGTGGGAGAGAGAGCCAAAGCATAAGAGACTCTTAAAAACTGAGAACAAACTGAGGGTTGATGGGGGGTGGGAGGGAGGGGAGGGTAGGTGATGGGCATTGAAGAGGGCATCTTTTGGGATGAGCACTGGGTGTTGTATGGAAACTAATTTGACAATAAATTTCATATAATAAAAAAAAGATTAGGGATATAAGAGATCCTAGTCAAAATATTTTTAACTTGAATATGGTCAAGGCTTTAGATATAACTTCTACTTTACAGAAAATATAGGGGATAGAAGAACAAACAAAATACTATCTCTAAGGAAGCAAGCAGTCAAACCCAGGAGGTAGAAATTCTACCCTAGGCAGAGTACCTTTCTATCCAGTCGTCTGAGTTCAGCTGCTCCCAGGTCCCTTGGACATTACCAGCCATACTGGGTGCTGCTCTACCTTCCTCAAGTGTTGCTTCCTCCCAAAGATACACAACCCCACTTTTGATGCCTGGCTCTTGGGCAGATAAAAAAGGAATCCACAGGAGTCAGACCATCTAGCATTTCCCACTGTACTTCCCACTTAATTCCTTTGCCATTTCCTCCTGGACTTCCCCGTTTTCTGCTGCCACTATATTTGTAGGTAGGGTGCCATATCATCCGCCCTTTATCCCAAGACGCTCCCTTAGGGCCTTCTGTATATGTTCTTGCCTACCATTGTTTTCTTAATTGGATCTTGCCTGTTTTCGGTTTCTCAAGGATTACTTAGAAGTTCTTATCCATCAATAATTTCTATTTTTACCTTCAAATGTAGCCACATACAGTATGCACTTTTTTTGTTTTTGTTTTTTTACATATAATATGATTTCAGAATCCACAGCCCTTTAATAATTTCTTGTACATGTCCATGATGTCTTACTACAAGGACTTGGAATTGTCACTGCTTGAGAGCTATCTCTGGCTGCGGCAGCCTGCTTGGCCCATTAGCACGAGGAGCAGAGCATAAGTACTGAAGAGTAACTGCTTCCTGGAATGGCCCTCAACCAGTCACAGATGGAAACTGGTGACCAATACACCAGCTTCCTTGCCCTTGAATAGGACAATTCTGAAGCTCTGGACTGAGAGGTCCTCAGCATGACTGAACTCTAATATCCCTCCACAATCACATGCTAATTAACCTTACCCTTTATTAGCTTCTTTCCCTTACTTATATAACTTCTTGATTTCCTTACCAGTGCTTTCTGGAATTACCCAACCAAACTACTTATATTAAACCCTAGTCTCAGAGTGTGCTTCTGGGGAACACAACCAAAGACAATGGTGAGAGGGAAAAAATATACATCTATGCAGTCTCCCTATCACACAGGGTGCTAGGTACTTTTTAGCAAAATTCTGGTTATATTTGTTGAAACAATGCCTGAGGTGTTTTTTTTTTTTTTTTTCAGGGCCAGTGGAGCCATAAACTGGTAGAAACATTTACTTTTTTTTAATATATGAAATTTATTGTCAAATTGGTTTCCATACAACACCCAGTGCTCATCCCAAAAGATGCCCTCTTCAATACCCATCACCTACCCTCCCCTCCCTCCCACCCCCCATCAGCCGCCTGAGGTATTTTTTTTAAGTTTTATGGTTAGATGACTCAGGATTTTATCAGAAAAATATAAAACCTATAGATATCAAGTAGGAAAGTGCTTAATACCGGGAATTAGGTGTTCCATGACTATGGGAAGGGCTAGGAGAGCAAAAGTCAAGGGAAGTGATGATAGAGGGCATGAAATCAGGACATGCCCAAACCACAGTGCAGCGCCACCATAGGGACTTGTCTTGAAGCCACCATAAGCCTCACTTCTGTTGATTGTGCACCTGCTCACAGTTGCTGCTAAAAATATAATGGTTTCTCCTTCTCTTTTGACTTTCAAACTGGTTCCTAATACCTTCCATTAACAAAATCTAACTGAAACACTTTGGGTAGAGAAATCTGGGAAACTGCCTCCCCAGCTTCCTCCGTGTTCACAGGGCATGGGAGTGAGGATGTAGTCCAGTTGATCTCACACTGGAACACTGTTAATTCATTAAAATCCTAAGTGCTGCATGTCATTTTCCCAACTACCTATTTGCTGAAATTTCCAAGTATCTCTAAGAACAAGCCTGTTTGTAAACAAATCTATTAAGTAACCAATAACAATAATTCCATTGGCTGACCCATAAAATGTCACAATTCTAATTAATGTCCAAGCACTCACAAGGCGCAAGATCTCATACGATCTAAGTACTTCTTAGCAATCCTGTAGGACAAACTTAAATTTCTCTCTAAAAGATCATATCAAAGCACTGGTAACCGTTTTCAAGGCTTTGTACAGAAATATACCTAGTCCTAAAAACTGACAACAAGTTTTAATTACTGCATACAGAAACAACGCAGCTTTATAGCTAATGCAATTATTTAGAATGCTTCTATTGGTTAGGGAGAAACAAAGAGCAAGGGAAAAGAATGACATCATTTCAAGGCCCTCATTTACCTTTATTAAAGATTTGCAATGTCCAAATATTCAAATCCCCACTCAACCACACTCACTCCTTTTAATTTCCAAAACACGCAAATCAAATTTTTGGCAATAAAAAAGTTTAATGGTTATTATTATTATTAGAAGTTAGTTTCAGGGGAAATGTGTCTAGAAGAGAGCTTTTCCCCACATAACCTCAGAATTCTTGTAGCTCTGTAACTGATATCCCTTTGTACATGCACATACATTAATTACAATCCAATGGAAACAGTGCAGAGTTTACAATTTTTGAATATGTAAAAGTATATAAATCACTTTTTGTTCTGCCATGTAACTATCATAAATAAGCATTTTAAAATTATCTTATGGAAAGCCTATAGTCAGAAATAATGCCAGTTATACTAATCCTATGGAGAAAAATTTTTTGAAGAACATTTATTTAGTTCTGTAAATTTATTATAGTAAAAGCTAGGAACTTCCTTAGAATTAGATATCTTGCTTTAAAAACGTGCCCATAAGGACTACTGAATTCGTAAAATCACTTCCATAATTTTTATGATTTTTCTTTACTAGGAAGCTATGAAATTAAACACTGCAATGTATATTTCACACATTAGAATGTCTTTTAATAATTATGATTCACTATTTTCTAAAAGTTACATTAAACCTTCACTAATAAAGGGAATTCAAAATCAAGGGGGCTTATTTATTCATATATAATAAATTTTTAAATTAAATTGATATAATCAATTAAGGCTTTTTTTCTTTCCGAATACTTCATGTCAAGTTCTTCAGAAAAATCAGAATTTAAGTTTGAAGTTTCAATTTTTATTGCAAAGAGTTTATTTATCAAAAGTCAAGAAAGTTAAGTTCTATTTTTCCATCAAAATTACACGTTAATTTTTTTTAATGTTTATTTATTTATTTTTTTTTTGAGACAGAGAGAGACAGAGTATGAATGGGGGAGGGACACAGAGAGAGGGAGACACAGAATCCGTAGCAGGCTCCAGGCTCTGAGCTGTCAGCACAGAGCCTGACGCGGGGCTCAAACCCATGGACCATGAGATCATGACCTGAGCTGAAGTCGGATGCTCAACCGACTGAGTCACCCAGGTGCCCCTACACATGTTAATTTTTTGTTTTCATCTAAAAACTCTATGCACATTCAATAAAAATAGCAAGATGTTGCATTTCAGGGGTTGTTACTTATATGTGTTTTAAAATGAGTTTGTTAAATTCATCAGGACTATAACCAACCTCTTGAAATAAAACATTTTCCTTTCATGTAACTAAACTTACTTGACATTAAAATCAGAAAAGCTTAAATGTCTGTATGATCTTACAAAATTCACAACAGAAAATCCTTCTGAACATCAGACTCTACAATATTTTTTGTATTTATTTATTCATTCTACATATATTTTATGAGAATGAGTACTGCAAAGAACAATGCTGAAAATAACAAAGGCAGAAACACTGCCCTCACTCTCTGTGTGAAGCCAGGATATGCAGGGCACACAGGAGGGCTCCAGAGAGAATAAATAAACTAATTCTTTGCCTCTTTCACTTCTTTTTTTTTTTTAACTTTTAATGTTTATTTTTGAGAGAGACAGCACAAGCAGAGGAAGGGCAGAAAGAGAGGGAGACAAAGAATCAAAAGCAAGCTCAGTCAGCACAAAGCCTGATGTGAGACTCGAACCCATAAACTGTGAAGTCATGACCTGAGCTGAAGTCAGACACTCAACTGACTGAGCCACCCAGGTGCCCCTGGCCTCATTTGCTTCCAAATCCACAGGTTCACTTTTTGAACTCATTTTAATTTTTGCATCTTGGGAATAGAATATCATTGTATTTTAGGATGTTGAATTAATTTTAGATGCATTTATGCATACATATCTCAACTCTATGGAGAAGAATTTTTATTTGACATAGAACAGATCTCATTTTCAATAAGTTAGCAATTTCCCATAAGTTCTTTCATGTTATTGAGGGAATTATTAAGTGTATAAATTATTTGTACTGTTGTTTTTAAGTGACATTTGGCTGATCCCTGGATTAGAACTGATTTTGGCATTCTTCACAACTTTCAACATTTGTGTCAAAGTCCTTTATCTTCCTGTGTGTATGTATGTGTGTACCTGTGTGAATATAAAACGTTCTTTCTCTTTTCTAAAACTACTTAAAGACATAAAATAAAGGATGAAGACCATGATACAGGCACATATAAATCTGTGTTATGGAATATTCAGTGTTTATGCTGATACAAAAAAGGAGAATTTTTATATTTTTAATTTACTTAAAATATCATTGAGATTTATGAACTGGCACTCCAAAAGTATTTTAATAAAATATAATGAAAACTAGGTATGAAAATGTGCTATGCCTTGGACTTTCAGATTTTTAGTATACTACAGTCATAGGTATATTCTGTTTCCAAACCCTAATGAATACCAATGATTAAAAAAAATTCATATAGAAGTAGGAAGTATAGTACATGAAAGACATTTTCTATCTGCTTTATACCTATTAATGTATTCTCAAATATGTATGAATGACCTTTTGCCCTAAGATAGTGTAGGTAATACAAAGATTTACACTTATATAAGGCCTTTATCTCCCCAAAGTCTACAATATAGTTGGGGAGACAGAACATTTGAACATAAAAATTTGCATATATCAATGAGAGAATCCCAATGAAAAGGTGCCTCAATTGGCCTCTAAGACCTCTGTCTATCTTTAATATACAAAATAGCAAGAATTCATTCATTTATACATATAAATAAATGTATAAGGATATATGTATTGAGTATAGTAGATGATTATGTGCTCACCATTGTTTACAGCCATAACAGAGCAGACAAACATTATTATTATCATGGCACATGAAAGGATGTCAAAGACAACTAACTAATAAAAATGAATATTTAGTCAGTTGTGTTCAGTGTTATGGGGGAAAATAAAAGTAGAAGATGAGAAGTGGTTGTGCTAACCTAAGATAGAAATGAGGCCAAATATCTATTTTAAACAGAATGGTCAGGGAAGGCCCCACTGAGAAGGTGACATTTGGGCACATACTTGAGAGATAAGAGAGTGAGCCCTGCAGACAGGTGGGCAATAGGCAATACCAAGTGGAAATTCTTGAGGTGAGTGAATACAGAAAAGGAAGAAAGGCATTGCAGCTGGAAAGAAAAAATAGAGACAGAGAGAAAGAAACAGAGATGAGTGATAGATACAATGTAGATGGGCCAAAAGTTCTACCAAATGTTTGCAGAATATCGTAATGACTTTGGCTTTCACTCTGAATGAGATGGATGCTATTGGAGGATTTTGAGTAAAAGAATGATATGATCTGATTTAAGTCCTTAAGACTCAAGCACTGAGCACAGATACTATAGGGATAAAAAAGAATCCAGAAGACCCATTAAAACAGTTTTATAATAATCTGTGCAAGAAATAATGGTGCATTGGACCAAGGGGTAGTGTTGGGAGGAAATGAAGAGTGTTCAGATTTTGGTTGTGTTTCTTTTGATGGTAGAGCCAATAGAATTTACTGACAGTATGGGTATGGGATGGAGAAAAAAGCGAGAGGTGATGACTGTGGTTTTTGGACTGAGAACTAAAGGGAAAACGTACTGTTTACTGGGGTGATAAAGATGAGGAAAAGTAGATTTTAAAAAAGAATATCAGGGGGTTGATACTGGACTTGTGAAATTCAAAGACTACTAGTAAATGGTAACATCAAGGAAGCTGTGGTATAAAAGTCTGGAGTTGAGGCGAGAAGTCCACACTGGAGATATGAATTTGGGAGCTCTCAGTATAAAGATATATTTTAAAGTTGTTATTAGATAAGATGACCAAGTTGGACTTAAGGATCAGAAATACACTTAGAATCTCTGTAAGGCATTCTCCTCTCCTGCCTCATACAGATTTCAGTGACCAAATACTCTAAATATGTAACGGGTAACATCCAGCTTAAAAAAGCTTAACCCGGCTCCTCCTGGCTCAGTCAGAAGGTCAGTTCCTTGGAAAGCGCTGCCCCCAAAGGTGAACAAAATTCCAATTGGAGGCTCAAATGTGGCAATACACAAGATGTTCTCAAAACAAGGCTAATCACCAAATAGGGAGCTTGACTAATTGGTTGAGGATGTTTTCTGCTCTGGTCATCCCTTGGCAGAACAAAGAAAGACCAAGAAAGAAGCCCAATGGCTAGAACACAAGAGTATGAGTATGGAGTTCTGGGATCTGCCTTTCATTTGTGTGACTCCCTAGACAATTCCTTTCACTTCACCATATTTGATTTTACCATAAATGTCCCTAAGACTCTGCATACTTCCTAAGATGTTTTCCAGAAAATAATACCAGCAGAATTATGAAGGTTAAAAAAAGAGGGCGACAGAGAAAGAAAAGCTTCTATATTGAAGCATTTTCTTCTGCAACAACTATAATTTATTTCTTCCTAATTTCTTTTCAGTCAACATGCAGAATCACATAGGGGCATTTTCATAGGGTATTTTTCATATGGTAGTTTTATGGAATAAAGAATGACCGACAGTCAAAACTCAGGGGCCAGGGCACTTTCATGACAAAGGGCAGCCTAAGGGCAAATTTGCCCACTCAATGCCTTGCTTCTTACTATTGACCCCAAAGTTATAGATTTAATGAGCACTCCAGAACAGAAATGTAGCCACGTTAGAAACTAGCATTACTTTAAATCTGTGAGTGTTGGGATATTTAGAAATAGCCATTATGAAAGCTGGGCAGAAAGAAAAACATTTCAAAATTATAGACAAATTTAGAATTACAGCAGGACGAATTGAAACTTTAATTAATTATTTAATTAATGAAAATCTGCCATTCCTACTAGTCAGTGAGTCCCTCGAGGGTGGGTACCACATCTATTTTGTTCTCCCAGGTTTCCTCAGTTCTAGCACAGTGTGATGTGATACAGCTCCAGCTGGGAGAGAGGTCAAGAGGGCAGAACCCAGTAGGCCTGAATTGGGCCAGAGGCAAACCAAAGTCATATGAGAGAACCACAGAAGAGTGACATGACCAAGTGACAGTAGTAGAAGGTACTCACTTTGAGTTCAGGACAGAGAAAGAATGAGTGGCCATAGTGGAACTCTGGAGCACAGAACGGGCAGCAGATGCACCTGAGGAGAGGCTAAAACTAGAGACAAAGGCAAATCCAGATCGGAGCACCTCATGTCAGAAATCTAAGAGAAAGTGCTTTCATCAGGGCTCTAGACAGGAATTTTTACAGCGTTAAGCCTAGATTTTCAGTCCAAGTCTTCTGCTTCTAAAGGGCCTGACTTATTTTTTGCTATGGGGAAATTTCAGTTAAACCAAAAAGAAGCAGTAGCACGAGGAGCAGCAGCTAAATGATGTGCCACAGCTGAACAAGGTGAGACCAGCCAAAATGTGCAGAACTAGATAGTAATCCAATGAAAGGTACCAACACCAAGGGAGTCCCTGATCAGAGTAGAGCTTGGCAGGCTCCAAGCTGTTGTGGGAAGATGATGATACCACCAAGCTTGCATGCACTGGCCTCTCCTGAACTTCTCTTTGTTTTGTCTAACAATTGCAAATTACGGCTTTAGAAGTAACAATAGTTTTATAGTAAAGTTATGAGCTACTATTGTTACATATTAGCAAAATCATTTTTTAAAAACTTGGAAAACATAGTGTTTTAATTTTTTTAATGTTTACTCGCTCTCTCTCTCTCTCTATATATATATATATACATATACATATATGTGTGTTTGTATGTGTGTGTATATGTGTGGGTGTGTATATTTAACTTTTAGCTAAATTTTAACTCTCTAAATTTGTGAAAATCAACTAAATTCTTTTGGTAGTTCTTTTAGTCAAAAAGTAAATCTACACATCCTGTACTATATTAAGTAAGGAGGGAGTGTGTTTCCTAGTTCCAGTCTAAATGTCTCGACCTTTTCTCTTTGAAATAAATAAGTACTATTAATAAGTCAGTCCCCTAAATCAGAGAAAAATATAGAATTAAGCTCCTTTTCGATGAATTGAGATGATGTAACCAGACCACGCTTTGGCTATGACTAGTTCCATGACTAAAATCACTTGAGAACTCTTGTTTCTCGTCATCATTTGGTCTTAAGAGGGATCGTGGGTGTCTTCTACAGAAGACAGGAGATCAATGGCCAAAAGCCAATGGAGACAAACAGATGTTGTGGTTACCAAGTTGGAAAATGAATATGTGAATTTCATTCCAAAAACCTCCTGCCAGAAGTGCTATAAAGAGAAAATCCATGCTTGATCCTCTACCTCCTGTTTGACGGAAAATATTGATGCACTTGTCTGAATTCATCAAAAAACCTTGGCAAGTAGGTGTTTCCAATACATGTGGGCCAAAAAGAGTAATTATACAGCTCTTATGTCCAGTGATCTCCACCAACCTCAACATGCACATTCTTAGAAAATGTGTAAAATATTGAAGAAAATCCTACATATAAACAAAATTTTACCTTCCACTAAAATACAGGGGCATTAATAAGAAGGGATGAGTATGTATTCTTGCTGAGTAAGCTCATTTCAGGAAATGTTGGATATGTGCTCTTCTCAGAAACCTAAATGACCAAGGGACAAATATTATTGTTTCATTACAAGAAATAGTGAAAGGGACCAATTTACTGTGTTTCTGTACTAATTTCTGAACCAAAAATCTTTGTATAAGTAGAAAATGTGGCACTTTATTTCAAACACTAGGCAACTAAAACCTATCCATTTGCCATGGACTTCACTTGAACAAGTCTCAGGTATGGAAATGAGGGAGAGAGGAGAAGCTTAAGCCTGGAATATTGGCACTAATAAATCAAAAGTAAGGGAAAGTACCTTAAGTCCAGGAATATGTGAAAAAAAATAAATCAAGTAGGAATTGATGGTAATAACCACACAAGTAGAAGTCCTGACTACTGTCCAGAAAGCATATTTCCCTGATATAAATAACCCTGCAGAATGCAAAGTTGCAGTTACTGGTATAGATAGATAGATGTGTGGTAGGCAAATTCCTAGGATAGCCCCTTACCCCAGCCCCTCATATGCCCTTGTAAAATCTCTCCTACAGTGTAAGCAAAACCTGGAGATGTGATCCCTGTAACTATACTAACATGATTTGCCAAAAGGAGATTATCTAGGGAGCATAACCCAATCACATGATCCTTTCAAAAGCAGAGAGTTTTCTGTCTTGTGGCAGAAGGAAAAGTCAGAGATTGAAAGCACAATTGTTGACCTGAAGATGGAGAAGGCCACATAGCAAGACCTCAAGGAAACTTGTAAAAGCTGAGAGACATCCCCGGCTGATAGCTAGCAGACAATAAAGTTCCGTCCTACATCCACAAGGAAATGAATTCTGCCTGCTAACAGTACACTTGGAAGAGAATCCCAAGCACCAGGTGAGAGCTGCAGTCTGGACAACACCTTAATTTCGGCCCAATAAGACTCCGAGCAGAAAATCCAGTTGCACAGTGCCCAGACTTCCGACCTACATAATTGTGAGATACTAAATGGGTTGTTTTAAGCCACTAACTTTGCCATAATCTTTTACACAGCGATAGAAAATTCTTACGAACTGATCATTGGGCTTGATGAATCAATTATGACTAATCTGAGAAGAACTCCCTTAACATAGTAGGTATAAATTGTCTAACAGTCTTCCAACTCTGAGATTCTGTAATGTTAACAGCAACCTTCTCCAGTAATGCATCTTTAGTCACTTGTTTAAAAATAACCTCTTGAATCGAACTGATGACATACTTCTTTCATAGCTATGAGGTGTTTCTCCCTAGAAACCATTTAAAATAAAATCCAGAAAATAGATCTCATAATTTCTTTCATTAAACAGAATTTCTTTGTATTAGTGTACCATAGGGGTTTGTATTAAATTTCAGCAAATTTACAGCATTTTATGGGAAATATTTTTACTTTGGTGATGTGAACCTGTGTGAAAACTGAAGTTGTTCAAATCACATGTTCATTTAATGTCAACTAAGAGTGTTTTCCAACATGAGAATTTTATCCAACACCCATAATTTCAAAGGATATAAATCTGGTAGCCTTAAAACAGTAAGAAAACAGAGCCAAGTTTAGAACCCAGGAGCAGTGAAGCAGGTATGTTTCCATTCAGTGTCTGTTTCCATTCAGGCTCTGGGGGAGCCCTACTCCTCCCCCAGCCAAATCTTGTTTTACCAATGTCTGTGTTAAATAACTAGTACATATAGCAAACTACCACATATGGTAAGAAAAACCATATTATTTAAGAGCACATTTAACAATACTTTCAGAGTATGTTTAATTAAAACACGTGAATCACACACCTCAAATTAAACAACACCTCCTCTGGGTAAAAAGTCTCTCAAAGTATTTAAAAGCAACTTTTAAGCAGGAAAAGAAACAATATTCTATTGGAATGAGCCCATACAGCACTTAAAAAAAAACGTGAACGTAACAGTTTTTAGTCTTAGTTTGTATTGAAATACTATATCACAAATGGTGATTCTGAAGGCTAGAAACAGTCTGGCTTTTCAAAAAAATACAGTTAGAAGTATGACACAACACTTCTGAAAAGTGATAATTCTTCAAAGCAATCCTAACCAGTTCTGTTTAAATGGAATACCAATGGCATAGAACAAATATAAAAATGTTTAAATAAAATCGGGTATGTTAATAATTTAAGAAAATTGTTGCCAGTATTATGGCAAGGCAGGTGGATCCAATAAAATGAGTTAACGTATTTAGACTTAGAACAATGCTGAATTGTTACAAGAGTTCATCCTCCTCCTCCTCCTCCTCCTCCTCCTCCTCCTCCTCCTCCTCATTATTTTTAACTATTCTCTCCTCTTGGACATCATTTGACTTGAGCCTCTTTGTAATCTACAATAGTGGTTTCAAGTGTTTATGGTAACATGATTGAAGGGATTAAAAGATTAAAAAGATTAAAACAATTCCTAAAGGAATCAGAAATAGCCACAGTGCGATTCTTAGAACTTATGGAGTCCAGAAAAGCATTCATGGTAGTAGTTATTCACTTGTCACTATTTATTGCCGTGTCTGCTCAGATCTGTTCACTTCTGACCAATGAGCATTTTGTACACTTCAGTGTGCTTGCAACCCCTCGTTGGCAGTCAGTGGACCTTATGCTCATCCTCTTCCAGCCTGCCCCTCAGTACCACTTTGCATGAACCTCTCAGTTTATCATTTCATCCCACAAACTTCACACAATGATTACTTTATGGGAAATAGAGATAGGGGCGCCTGGGTGGCTCAGTCGGTTGAGTGTCTGACTTCGGCTCAGGTCATGAATTTGCGGTTCGTGAGTTTGAGCCCCGCGTCAGGCTCTGTGCTAACAGCTCAGAGCCTAGAGCCTGCTTCAGATTCTGTGTCCCCCTCTCTCTTTGCCCCACCCCTGCTTGTGCTCTGTCCCTCTGTCTTTCAAAAATGAATAAACATTAAAAAAAAAAAAAGAAAGAAAGAAATAGAGATACATTGCTCCCATTTACCATTTACCATCATTTGATGGACACCTGGGAAGGGATCCAGTATGCCACAGGATATTGATTTTAGAACATGGTTGCTCAATAAGCTCTTGTGCAACCAATTTATCGAATGAGCTGAAGAATATAAATAGGAAGCATTCTTAGTTTTTGACATATCTGTCTTCAAACATATTCTGTCATATTTTTCTTCCCCTGCCCCTTGGCCATCTTGAGGCAGATTCCATAGTTTTCTGATTCCTTTCAGGCATTAGAATAGTCTCCTTTCCATCTCCTTTCCAGTTTAACTGAGCTCAAAACATTCATTTCTCACCCAGTTTTTAGGTTTCTTTCCATCCTCACTTAAACATGATTCCCTTCCACTTGCGGTTCACCTGGCCCCACTGGACATCCTCTCTACAGGGCTCTATTCTCACTTCCTTCCACAGTGCTCTCTGGCTCCAGGAAGCACACCCCTGCCTGCCACCCCCATTAGTGGAGTCAGCCGCTCCAACTACAGGCCTCTCGTCACCTGACTCAGCAGCTGCCATAAGCAGCCTCTCAGACTTGAGACTTTTCTAGGCAAAAAATTAGATGTGTGTCCAGCGCCTGCTGAAATCAAGGAAAACAGATCAACATCACCCAAGAACTTGCTAATCCCTTCCACTCGGGTGGCCCACTCCTATCTGCAGGTCAGTTGGCAACCACTTGGGACAGGAGAGCAGTTTCCTCTCTCCACAAGTGACTCCTTTGAAGGGAGCCACCCCAGTTAGCTCGAGTTAGAGGAAAACAGTTCTATCCTACTAAGGCCAACAATCCTTTTCAAAGTATCTTCCTCCTGTAAGAGGTTTCTACTCCGAATTTATCATCTCATGTAACATGGGCTAAGCATCCATGATACAATCATTTTTAACTTTTCTGGCAGCAAGTCCTATGGAAATATCCGTAATGGTCTTCAGAACAAGAGAGCACTTAAAGCTCATTGTTCCCAGCCTTGAAGTTTCTGCTGAAACTGTGACAACAAGAGGTCAACAAGAGGACAACATAGGATGCTCTAGAATGAGAAAAGAACAGACACAGCTTCTGTGGGTTCACTTAACCTAAAAATTAGTTTAGCCTGTATTAAGAATATATCTATAGCAATCAGATACACACCAGTAGCTCTGGAAATGAAGAGAAGATATTTCCCAGGTAATAGGAAAAATAGAAAAAGAAACCTTTCAAAATAAAGTTGGATCTTTTGTGGCTCAGTTAGGTTGGATGATTTCCCCCGCATCCTCCTCCTGTCCTTTCAATTTGTGTGGTGGTTTTAAAATATGTCCACAAACTCTTTTACACTCATCTCTTCAACAGGTGGAGCTTAACTCCCCTCTCTTGGGGTGTGGACTCAACTAAGTGATTAACGTCTCAGAAATAGAATGTGACAGAATTGATGGCCCAATTCATTGAGGATCCTCCTTGTTCTTTCTCTTAGATCACTTCCTCTGAGGGAAGCCAGGTATTATGTTTTAAGGACACCCAAGAACCCTATAAAGAGGCCCATGTGGCAAGGAACTGAGGCCTCCCACAAAAAGCCATGTATATCAAACATCTTAGAGGCAGACCCTCCAGCTCCAGTCAAACCTTCAGATGACTCCAGCCCTGGCTATGGCTTGGCTACAGACTCATGAGAAATGCTGCACCAGAACCTGAGCTAAGCTACTGTCAAATCCCTGACTTACAGAAACTATGATTAATAAATGTTTGTTGTTTTAAGTCCCTAGATTTTGGGGTAATTTGTTATGTAACAAGAGATAACTAACACAATGTAGTACCTAAAAACACTCAAATAAATTTAAAATTCCCTATCTTCTTTCCCTAGTTATTTATACCATATATACCCCAAAGCTACCAATCACCCAAAGCATACTTTAGTCACTGTTCAATATATACATGTATCAAATCATCACAGTGTACATCTTAAACTTACACAATGCTATATATCAATTATATCTCAATAAAGCTGGAACAAAATACCTTGGCCCCAAATGAGGTGCTGTAATAACTTCTTTTTAATTAGTTTAATTATTCACCTGAGCATGATTAATAATGCATGGGCGGATCAGCTGATAACCTCCCCTACTCTTGCTAAACAGTATAATTCCAACAGGAGTTACTTAGAAGAACATATACAAATTAATATAATGTGGACCAGCTTATTAGAAAATCATACCAAGGTCCATAGCCACATGGCCACTAGTAGGTAATGAAGAGAAGACCCTATCATATAAAATTACTCCTGTCATTGATATTTGAAATCCAAGTATTACAACTTATTCCTATTTGTTTGAGATTAGTTACATGCTAAAATTAAAAAAAAAAAAACTCCAGTAGGGACAGTCCTTCACATTGTTTTGGATACATTATTCTTTTCAGTATGAAGGAAGTGTGTGAGATTAGGATATGAGCCACCAAGAAGAAAAAGGAAATGATTTAAAAAGAAAAAAAAAGCTGAGAGTGCTAAGGAAAACCTCACAGTCTTTCCATTCATTCTGAGGGTGGTCCTGTGCCCTTTCAGGCTCTGTGAATTAGATGGCATCAGCTCCCAGAAGGCAGAGGCCCAAGTGTGTGTCTGTTACAAAGACTACCTAACACAATCCAGTCAGTGGAATGCTAAGCCACAACAAAACCATCAGGCACCAGATAAAGTCAGACATCTCTTCTAATAAGCAGCTGTTAGACTTGGACCTGTCAACAAGATCACACATAACTTCCTGGACATTTTCATCAGGGTCACCTAGAAACGCCATCATCAACAAACAGCAAGGCAAAAAATTTACCCAAGGAATAAAACCAGACTCCTGGAGTATTGCCGGTCCTAAAACAAAACTTACAGCCACCCAGCTGAGCTCTATTACATGTATGTGATCAAGAGATGACAGCTGAACTCCGCAACAGTTAAGAAGGAAAACCGAAGAGATATGACCACAAATGGCACAATTAGAATAGAGCCACAGTGAGGGGCTGAATCGACAGGCATACATTCCCTACTGGAATCAAAATCAAAAGCAAAGAACAGGCTATGCTGGGGATCAGAAATCAGAAATGTCTCAAAGTGCAGCATTAGCAATAATCAGAGAAGAGACTGTGGACTTGTGGTTGCAATCTCCCTCAAATGTAGAAGAGTCTAACCAAAAAATGTACTCAGTATCTTGTTATATACATGTACAGACAGAAAACCAACCATACAGGTTGTGCCCTACTCCTATCAACAACCTGCCCATAATATACACACGTAAGCCACCACCACCTTTGAGCCCACTTATGGAACAATTTTTCCATTTTCCACTGAGACCCTATGGAATTGAAGGGAGATCATTTTCTGCGTATGTAAAACCAAAATGTTATATTAGATGATTGCTAAAGCCCTCATGGCTCTGAATCTTTGACATAAGGAACATTTGAGACCACATGAAAACAAAATCTCATCATAAACCAGATTAGAGAAAACAAAACCCTAATTTAGATTCCAGTGAAACTATGTTCAATGGGAAAACACAAAATGGTTAGAGACATGAGGCATATATTACTTTGACACTCCAGATTTTTTTTTAACCACAGATTGAAACTAGACATTATTTTCAAGTGGGAAAAGCCGTTAGAGTTGATTTTTGTCAACTTTATGTTCAGGCCACAGATGTTAGCAGGACATTCAATACTTCTAGTTTATGGGGAAAATTAGAACAGAATGCTCACAACTCAAATGATACATAACCTGCCTGCAACATTACTTTATTTCACTTTTTAAAATTTGAAATGTGATTTTGATGATTAAAAGGATTCCACAATAGAGATTCTAGCTTAGTAGCTTGACAAGGGGATCTATAAAATGGAGGCCAGGTTTTTTTTTTCTTTATTACCAAATTATTTATTGCTTACAAATCCAAATTATATTCCCAACTTGCATTATTTTTCTATGTATATTCTATATATTTTAAAATAATTTATAGCTAAATAGAAAGAATATGCTTCTATTGTATTTCATAAACAGAGTTAACTTTTAAAATTTGTATTTAGAGTGGCAATATGGTATGTGAGATAATTCCTCAGTTTCCTGAATCAGAAGATAAAATGCTTTCTTTAAATAATAGAATTCTCCAATAATTTTGTAGCTAAACTCCAATATCACTCCACAAAGACTAACTAGCATGTTAAACTACTTTATAATATAGAATTTGTTTACAGATATCATGCATAGACAAAGCCTTGTGACTTGCCAGGCTGATGCCAGGAATTAATTTGCCAGTAAAGCAAAAACCCTTTGATGTGATAGCTTCACCCTCCTTTTGGGCTTTGTAGTTTGTTAGTTCCCCTTATTACTCATAGGTAGACCCTCCCGCAATTACGCATAGGTAGACCCTCCCGCTAGTGCCTAATACACCCTTTAGCCACATTCATAAGTACATCATTCTCAAACCACCTCCACTTAGCATTGGTATAAATCCGCAGTCAGCATAAGCATATATATTTAAAACTCCTGTTAGGCCACAGGAAAATCAGAATCAGAAAATAGCAAGTCATGGTGAATGCCTTGTGGCCCAGTGTGAAAATAGTGACTAAGATATTAGTAAATGAGAGGTCCAAATATGAGGAGCCACTTGAAGGCCTTCAGATTCCTTAGGTTCACTTGTGATAATCGGAATAAATTTATCTTTCCCAAGAGGAATTTCATTCTTCTGACTTCCAAAATCATTGCAGCCAAGCTAAAAAGACTGATTATCTCATAACAACCAAGAACTTGAGTTGGAAAAACTCCTTCAAGATTTTCTATTTCAAATACTATCTTTACAGTTGGGGAAACTCATACTCAAACATCTGCCTAAGTGTTCAGCCTGTTAGATGTTGAACTGAGACTTGAGCCTGGATTCTCAAGGCTTTTTTCTAGCATTCTTTCTTTAAAAAAAAACAAAAAACAAAAAACAAAAGAAAACACCTTTTTACTGTGGAATATATTTTACATATATATCTACACACACACATATATGTATATACACATACACATAACATATATCTATTTTTAACAATATTTAAAAAATAAATGTCCAATGCTATACTTTTTTTTTTTTTAAGGAGGCTCCACACATGGAGCCCAACTAAGGGTTTGAACTCATGACAGTGAGATCAAGACCTAAGATGAAATCAAGCGTCAGACATTTAACCCACCTGTCCACCCAGGCACCCCTCCACCACCATGCTTTGAAATACCATGGGGCACCTGAGTGGCCCAGTCAGTTAGGCATCCGACTCTTGATTTCAGCTCAGGTCATGATTTCAAGGTTTTTGAGTTCAAGCTCCGTGTGGGGCTCCAGGCTCCAGGCTGACAGTGCAGAACCTGCTTGGGATTCTCTTTCCTTCTCTCTCTGCCCCACCCCCACTCATACTCTCGCTCTCTTTCTCTCCAAAATAAATAAACTTAAAAAAATAAAATAATTTTTACCACAAACACAGTCTCATCCATGCTTGCTATTGCTTAGTTTTACCCATGTTGTCATTTATGTAAATGGAGTCCTCTCAAATGTATTCATCTGTCATACTTTTGCTTAGTCATGTTATGATTTTGATATTCATACATATTGATGTGTGTAATTATAGTTAATTCATTTTCACTGCTACAGAGCATTCCATAGTAAGCATGTACAACAATATGCTTTTCGCCTCCTCTATTGATGGATGTTATATTCTTTCTGGCTTTTACTCTTACAAGCAATGCTAATCTGAATCGTCTCATATGTGACACCTGCACAAACACGCAATAGTATCTCTAGAGAATATTCTCTAGGAAAGCAATTGCTGGATCATAGGGCATGCACATTTTCAACTGCATAAGGTATTGTCAAACTGGTTTCCAAGGGAGCCATACCTATTTGTCCAACTCTTCTTCCTTGATAACATTACCAAAATTTAGTATTGTGAGAATTTTAATTGTTGCCCTCCAGTAGATGTGAAATAAATTCATACTGCATTCTGATTTATATTTTCCTTGTTGTCAATGAAATCCAACACTCTTTCATGTATTTGCTGTCACAGCTCTTCTTCTCTCAAATGTCTATTCACATGTTTGCCTTCATTCCTATTGAATTAGTAATCTTTTTTTTATTATTGAGTCGTAGAAGTTATGTGTTAACTCTGGCTATTAATCCTTTGTTGCTTTTTTTGTGTTAATGATATATTTTGATGAACAAAATTATTAATTTTAATATCCTTTCATTTTAACTTTACTGGGTTGATCTTGTGTCTTAAGTTTAGAGGTTTCTGCATGTTTATAAAACTTGTTCCTAGCTGACTTACACAGACCAGTTCCCCAAATATTCTAAAGGTTTTCATGTTTCGCACTTCACATTTAAATCATGGAATGGAGTTTTTAAATTTTTTTATCATTTCATTCTGGAATTGCTTTTTTTATTGTTCCATATACTCAGGCTAACATTATCATGTGAATCTGTTTCCAGATTTTCTAATAGGTTCCACTGGCCTATTTGTCCAATGCTGTATTAATTTCCACTCACCTAATCAATCTCAAATTATAATAAATCTCAATAAGGAAAATCTTAACTGGGTATTTTTTAGAATATGTTGCTGCTCCTTGTATCTTTGCTCATTCCATTACAAATTTTAGAATTAGTTTATCAAATTTCATGAAAAAAAATTCTTGGAGTTGTTTTTGCAAATGCATTCAATCCAAAGATCAGTTTGAGAAGAAATGACATATTTGTGGAATCCTTCTAGCTATAAACATGATTTGCCAATACAATTACTTACATATTTTCCCCAAAGATCTCCACTGCAATACTAAAGAAGTGGCAATAGTTGGAATTTTGTCTCACTCTTCACTTAGAGGGAGACATGTTAAACAAATAATTACACTAAATGAGCACAAAACTACAAATTGAGCTAAGAGATGAAATAGTTCATCAAATTAACGATGTGATGCAGCAGGAGTTAATTTGCTGAGCTGTAAAAGAAAACACATTCCTGACAGAGGAGACTTGACAAACAAATTCTTTGGAATGAGGGGAGTATGGTTAATAGAGCTTGGAGATCAAAAAGGAAAGGGTGCAGGATGAGGCTGGAGAGATAGCCTGAGGCCAGTTCCTTCATGACTTTGTAGGCAAGGTGCAGAATAACAGATTCGAGTTTAAAATACTAATTATCTAAAACCTGTAATTTAGTCACAGACTTGGTATATATTTGAATATGTGGAAACTCCAAAAGAAATCTCAGACTAATTGTTGCAGCATCCTATTGCTATACTGTGAAGAAGTACCTCGAGAAACCAGAAGGTATGGAGAAAACCAATTAATGGATTATATTCATACGGACAGAACTTCACGGTAGCTTACACTTTAGTGATCCTGTTAGAGAAAGAAAACCAATCCACCAACCAACAATAAAAAATATCCACCAGAGTTTGACCATTCTTTGCCATATTTAAGAGTTCGAACCATTCCTTGGTCCTAATGAGAAGCAATGATACACTCCATTTCCTACCCTCTTTCTCATATACAGAGTTGTCTCCCAATTGAAAAGCAAAAACGACCATGCACAGCAATGTAAATAGATGGCATGGTAGGTAAGAATAATGACTCTCCAAAGACATCCATACCCAGAACTTGTGAATATGTAACTTTGTATGGAAAAGGGACTCTGCTGGTGAGATTATGTTGAGGATATTGAGATAGGGAAATTACTATGAATTATCCAGTCAGGCCCATGTACTCATAATGGTCCTTATTAGGGGAAAGAGGAAGGTAGGAGAGTTAGAGTCAGAGAAATGCGATGATGCATCTCCCCAGCCACAAGCCAAGGAATGAAGCAGCCCCTAGAAGCTGGAAAAGGCAAAGAGATAACTCTCCCCTGGAGCCTTCTAAAGGAACATAGCTCTGCTGACCCATCTTAGACCTCACCTCCAGAACTATATGATAATAAATTTGTGTTGTTTTAAGCCACTGTGTGGTAATTTGTAACAACAATATGAAACTAACACAAATGGCAGGAGGTTGTGAGGAGGATGGATTTGTTATTTTCACTTTCCAAAACTATCGCAGCCCAACCAGTAAAAAATGTTTTGTTACCAATAAAGTGTATTTATTTTTAAGAAAAAAAAAGAATAAAAATGTGTCCATTCAGTCAGATAAAACAAGGACTTATTAAATGCTTAGATTCTAGAAACCAGGCTCAGGGAAGCGAATTTGATTAAGGACCCTGTCTGTGATTGTGCAAAGCAGAATGTTTGTTTCTATTAATTCAGTGTACTTCTGGCCAATACAGTTACTGAATCTGTAGTACTTGTACCAGGAGCTGGTAACAAAGACATAATTTTTCCATGGCTCCAAAAGTTAAAAACACTCCTAATAGGGGAGAACAACATCTAAACCAAAAAATCTCAATATAATGAAGTAAGAGCTATGAAAGAAGTGGTTGCTGCAATTTACCGGTACACAGATTAGTTTCTACACTGTGGCTGAAGATAACAGAGAAGCTTTCCTGGAACAGGTGCTGCCTGAGCTGGAATGTAAAAGAAGGACAGGGTTCATCAATAGAAGCAATCTCATGACCAAATGCCTGGTGACAAAAAGCTCACGATGTTTGAGGGAGCCACAGGAAGTTTCATCTCCTGTGGGGGCATTAAGTTAAAGGAAGAAAAATGAAAGGAGACTGAAAAGATAGACACAGAGTTATGGAGGTTCCATTCCATGGGAGTAGATTTTACTTCATCTTGTTGGTAATGGAAAGCTTTTGAATGGTTTTGAGCAGTGAATCAGCAAGATCTGATCTGCATGGTGGGTAGATCCCTCTGAAGTCTTAGTGGAGACACAGCTATGAGAGCATGAGCAGACTGGGGAGACAGACTATTAGATGCTCCCAGTGTCTAGATCAGAGGTAGGGCAAGTGGCAAGTAGAGATGGGAAGGAGGCAGACTTGAGATGTGATTACAGAGATAGGTGAGCAGCATTTGGAAAGGAACTGGATTTAGTGACTGAGGCAGAAGAAGGGCTAGGTTTACCCTACTTCCCTGGCCTGGACAAGTGGATATTCAGTGGGGTCATAACTGAAACAAGAAACATGGAGGGGGAAGTGGTTATGATTTTGGTAGAGGGGAATAAATGAGTTCCCTGTGAGACACACTTAGCACCAGGGAGAATGTCAGTACCAATGTTGTCAAGGGATAGATAGAAAGAAAGAACAAGTCCCTGATTGAGCCATTAGAATTAAAGTGAGCTCACAAGGACAAATGGTTTGTTCTTATCTTCAGAGAATTATTTATCCTAAAAGAGTTTTTGTTGTTGTTGTTTACTGCCTACCATTTGTGTTTGTTTCTGCTTTGAAAGAGTTAAAAAGAGGTTTTGAACAACTTACCTGTACAAATTCTCTGTATTACAAGTTAAGCATCCAGTGACTGATGGGCAACAAGGAAACCTGAGTATTGTAGAGTTATCAAGAAAATATATGTATGTAGTTCATAAGTGAATGAGTCTTAAGTAAACTGTGGAATGGCTATAAATCTTGCTCTTAATGTAGTTTATTCCAAAAGGTTGAGCTTCTAGTTGAAGGTAATGTTTATGGCTGAATATGGTGCTATTGTTAAATTGTTTATTTGGATTCTTTATTTGTATTAGCATCCCAAAGGTAAAGAATTGGCCATGTAGCAATAATTTTTTTAAGATATAAAACTTAATGTGAATACAGTCCAAACCTATATATATACATACATACATACATACATACATACATACATATGGCTAGGTAAGAACACAAAAGGAGAAATCTTATTCAATCTCAGGGATACAAAGCTATTATATGTAGCATACATTGATAATTGAGAAATTCTTCAGAAAGCAAACTAACTACATTACAAATAAAATTGAAAATTTTATAGATTTTCTAAAATCCTGAGTAGCAATTTAAATAACTCTTTCAAAGAAATTAGGAAACATAGGATAGTCCAGTCCACATAAGCCATATTGTATGTAGGATATGAAATTTCTAGGTATAAATTCTAATTCTTTTTTCATGAGCATTCATCAAAATTTTTATTCAGTCATTTTGTCTTTAATGCAGAATTTTCTCTTCATAATGAATGGATAAATTGAGGAGATTCCAAAGCCATGGGAAAAAAAGCAATAAAAGACCTCAAAATTGTTCTTGTCTACATGGCTAATCTCCAAACAAAAACAGTCTAGATAAATCCATGGTTACTTTCAAATAATTTTATAGATGACTATTACCCTGCCTCCATCAGTAGCCTATTCCAATATTTCATCACAGAAACATCTCCTTGAGTTTTCATTCCCTTAAATATTTTTTTTCAAAATTGTATGAGTTCTAAGATTACAAATCAGTGGGATATGATCATCTTGAGATAATTTTTATAATTTAATTGTAAGCAGATGCTATTCCAAGGGGGGTCTGCTATATCTAAACAGCACCTTTGGAATAGCTAGTTGTGACCTAAATAAAGGCCTCTTATGTCATATAGCACATGGAATTATTAGAAAGAGACATAATTCATTTTTTTAAATATGAAATTTATTGTCAAACTGGTTTCCATACTACACCCAGTGCTCATCCCAAAAGGTACCCTCCTCAATACCCATCACCCACCCTCCCCTCCCTCCCACCCCCCATCAACCCTCAGTTTGTTCTCAGCTTTTAAGAGTCTCTTATGCTTTGGCTCCCTCCCTCTCTAACCTCTTTTTTTTTCCTTCTTCTTCCCCTCCCCCATGGACTTCGTTAAGTTTCTCAGGATCCACATAAGAGTGAAAACATATCGTCTCTGTCTTTCTCTGTATGACTTATTTCATTTAGCATAACACGCTCCAGTTCCATCCACGTTGCTACAAAAGGCCATATTTCATTCTTCCTCATTGCCAAGTAGTATTCCATTGTGTATATAAACCACAATTTCTTTTTGCCCTCAACTGTCTTTCAGAAGCAGAATGGACTCTGTTCCAGTTTATGTGCAAAAAAATTACCCCCAAACCTAATGGGATAAAATAACCCAGGGCATCAGCTAGAGGAATTGAAAGGCTGGGCTATGAAATCATATAAAAACTTGTTTACTCACAGGTCAAAAAGTTGATATTGGCCCTCACCTGAGAGTTTAGCTGCAGGGGTAGCCTGGAACAGCTACAGGTAGCCTATGTTGCCTAGACTCCCTCACAACATGGTAGCTAGGTCCCAAAGGTAAACATCCCAAGAGAGAGCAAGGAAGAAGCCATATCATATTCTATGGTCTAGTATCAGAAGTCCCAAAGCATAATTTCTGCCATATCCTTTTGGTTCAGGCATTTCTAAAGTCCACCCAAAGAGAGGGACCATCATCCCCAACCTTGGATATGGTGTGGCATGTCACATTGTAAGAGCATGTTGGATAGGCTATACATTGGTGTGGTCCTTTTTAGAAAATAGAATCTGCTTCCAAATCCAATCTGGATTCCAATAAGAATGTGTCATACATCAAGGAACATCGTTTCTAGGAAACAACACTAATTAATATCAATAGACTTAGAGTAATAATGTGACAAACATATGTGCAGAAGAGAAATATCCTTCTTCTCATTTTAAATATTATTTATACACTATCCTCAGGGGAAAAATACACAATTGTGCAGAGTTCTACATAGACAGTGAGTGAAAATAAATTTTGAAACAAATAATTCCAATTTGAGGAGAACGTTCCAATAAACCATTGTATACAACAAGCAAACAGCTGCCACTATAAAGCTTGAATAGTAAACAATGAGATCACTAAAGGGATGTGGAAAGACAGATGCTTCTGTTACTATTTACAAAAGTGAGGGACATATCTTGAAATGCCGGTGAGGTGCATTGCAGATTCTTATGGGAAGGCAGTGCAGAATTTGTTAGCATACAAACCAAACTGCTACATTCCAAAGAACCACTTCAATTGAAATGATTCCAGTATTTTCTGCTTTCTGAAATTACTAAAATTTATCATGTCAGGGAAATCTAATATCTCCCATTTTGTTCAACTTATTAAGCCTGGGCACTAAAACTAAGCCACAAAAATTAAAAATAGAAAAAAGGATGAGACAACTACTATCCTTAAACCATATAAAATATGTGGATCATGGTAGGCAATTAGATACACAATATAGTTTGTTCCTGTTACCAACACAGACTGTAATGGAGAGCTATTGATTTACGTGCCCAGAATGCCCCAGTTCCAATGCCTTCTTAGAGCTTCCCCAGCGCTTTTTCCACCTGTATGGTTTTTCTGGGAACTGTTAATTTCTTTCTTTCTTCCTTCCTTTCTTTCTTTCTTTCTTTCTTTCTTTCTTTCTTTCTTTCTTTCTTTCTCTTTCTTTTTAATGTTTATTCACTTTTGAGAGAGAGAACATGAGTTGGGGAGGGGTAGACTGGGGGTGGGGTCGACAGAGGATCCGAAGCAGGCTATAAGCTGACAGCAGAGAGCCTGATGCGGGACTTGAACTCAACGACCCATGAGATCATGACCTGAGTCGAAGTTGGACTTTCAACCAACTGAGCCAACCAGGTGCCCTATGAACTGATAACTTCTTAAAAGATTTCAATCCTCTGGCCCAAAATGATTGATATGTTAATGAAATCTGCCCCCAGCCAGGACAAGGAAACCATTCTTCAGCATTTGAGGACCTGGTAGCAGGAACTGTAAGATGTAAAGTGGGGAGCTAGGAGCTGCCACAAAAGCTTTCACCACAAAAGCTACTCTGTTGCAAGAAAAGAATGAAGCCAAAGTAAAAGCAAAAGTGGAAATGGGTAGAGTCCTGACTTCCTTTGTGTTCTGTTTTTCTTGAGAACCAATCCCATTACTGCCCCTAGGTTCTCTGAGATACCCCACGCATTATTAGCTGGGTAGTTACCCACTGAACAACATGGAACAGAACACTCGATCAAGGGGCGCCTGGGTGCTCTGTAGGTTAAGTGTCCAACTCTTGATCTCAGCTCAGGTCTTGATCTCAGGGTTGTGAGTTCAAGCTCTGCATTGGGCCCAGGGCTGGGCCTGAAGTGTAATTAACTTAAACTCAATCAATAGTGGCTTCAGTTTGTTGAGTTTTGGTTTCTCTCTCTCTCTCTCTCTCTCTCTCTCTCTCTCTCTCTCCCCCTCTGTCTGTCTCTCTCTCAGATTACAGGAAGTCCAGAGCTGAAGAAAGGATGAAATTAAAGACCAAGATTCCCTTCAGCTTCCCCGCTCCACCACTTGGTGGTACAGGAGGCTGTAATACCTCTTAAGTTTGGTGAGACTCCACAAGGTAATGTATCTGAATTTCAGGCAACACGAAGAAGAACAGGCATGGGGCAAAGTACAAAACCATTCTCTCTTTGAGATTTTATTTGCAAAAGGAAGATTTTCCAGGGACTCCTACCAGACACTGGACCATTCATAGCCACGAAGGAGATACAGATTTTTTGTTTTCTTAAAAAGTTGTGACTCAAGAATTACCAACATGGAGGGAAGATGTTCAAAAATTTTGATTGGTCACAACTGAAAAGTGTCTACTAAACCCCGGGATACTCTGACTAACCAACCTGACCTTAAGCCTGCTTGAGTTTCTGAAACCTAGAAGCAAATGTAAAAATGTAGTTGATGTCTTTTATTTATTTCTAAAGCTTATAATGACAACCTCACTGTATCTTGTTCCTCTAAATTATATATTTTTTAAATGTTTATTTGTTTTTGAGACACAGAGAGAGAGCATGCACAAGTGGGGGCTGGGGGAGGGCAGAGAGAGAGGGAGACACATAATCCAAAGCAGGCTCCTGGCTCTAAGCTGTCAGCATAGAGACCAATGCAGGGCTTGAACCCACGAACCATGAGATCATGACCTGAGCTAAAGTCGGACACTTAACCAACTGAGCCACCCAGGAGCCCCTAAATTATCTTGATAGGTCAATTATCACACACACACACACACACACACACACACACACACACACACACA
>NW_026057580.1:36965539-37011271 GCF_023721935.1 Panthera uncia | reverse complement strand
CACACACACACACACACACACACACACACACACACACACACACAAAGTAATGGACAAAATGAACATCTTAGACACAAGAGCAAGGAATACCTTGAAGTAAACACCTTTTTAATGAATCAAGGATATGGCTTAAGTATAGAACCAAAACATAGTAACAAGATCTCATGCAAGTCTAGTCTTTGTCCTCCATGAGACACCAGCTTTCCCTGTAAGATTTATAGATCACCTGATGTTTTTTCTGCCACAAGAAAGAAAAACGCATATAAAATGCTAAGCACAGTATTTGGCACAACGTGAAGCCCAGCACATGTACATGTCCGCTCTCATTATTAAACCTGTCTCTGTCCAGGACTCTTCTTCTAGCAGCTTCTGGCCCCCATCTCAGTTACGTCCTGGATAGCTCCCCCTGGAATCCTGCTGTCTCTCAAACTAAAAAGTGTTCCTTGTATTTCCACCAAAGGTAGATTTCCTTACCCCCCATTTCTGAGTGAACCACAATAAACACAGTCACCCAGGCCTGACATTGTACTCTTCTCAGTCACTTTTATCTCCCCATTCATCTTTACTCAGTCATTGTAAGCCTCTTCAATCAATTGCTGCTTTACCCTCAGCACCCACCAATTTCTCCTAGGCTTTATTTCACAGCAGTTTTTGATAATCTGAGACCAAAAAAAAGGAAACCTGCTGGTTTATTAAATATAATGCAATGCTCCCAAACCCTCCAAGTCAGTTGTGGGAGGAGGCTCTTCAGCAGAGAAGGTAGCTGGACTTTGTAGCCCAGACACCCCACAGTTCCCTCAGAGACCTCTCTGCAATTAGCACCCCTTTTAGACAAGCTGGCTTGAGAAGATGTAGGACTCTTCCTTTAACACCCAATAGCATTACAGACTTGTCTATAATCTTTTAAATAATATTTTATTAAAGTTCGGATAACACAAAAAAACAAACAGAAATAATGGCATATTTTCAATGGCTTAAGCCTAATTTATAAGTTATGGCTTACTTCACTTCAACTTGAAGGTCCTTGTTTAGTACACACTATTTGGGATTGTCCCAGAGTTCAGTTCAGCAGCACATATACTAAGAACAGGACTGTCCCTTGGGGCGCCTGGGTGGCTCAGTCGGTTGAGCATCCAGCTCTTGATTTCGGCTCAGTTCATGATCTCGTGGTTTGTGAGATCAAGCCTGTGTAGGGCTCTGTGCTGACAGTGGAGAGCCTTCTCTCCCTCTCTCTCTCTCTGCCCCTACCCACTAGTGCTCTCTCTCAAAATAAATAAATAAACATTTTTAAAAAGGATAGTTTTTACCCCAAAACACGGCTAGATTCCTGAGACAGAGACAGAATGAGAGAGATGGACGTGGGGGGAGAAGAAGGGTGGGATGAGGGGAGGTGGAAAAAGGGACAGAAAGGAGGGGAAAAGGAAGAGAGGAAGCAGAGAAGGAAAAGAAGGGGAGAGCCAGGGAAGGAGGAAAAAAGGGACGAGGGGAGAGAGAAAAGGAAGAGGGGAAGAAAGGAGAAAAAAAGAAAGGAAGTCCTAGAGCAGCCATGTATCTTTCACCTCCAAAACCTTTTTAAAATACAAATTCTACTAACTCAGACTGTCCAGAAGTGGAAAACTTTTAAAACTCCCTAAGCGATTCTCAAGCCCATAGCCACTTGCCAAGGGCCATGACATTCAGTCCCTGACAGGTCCCCGGTAAGCCAGAGTGAATGGGGCAAGCAAGTGGCTGAGAGCAGAAATGTCTTTAAAGTTTCAAGGCTTGGGGCACCTGGGTGGCTCGGTCGGTTAAGGGTCCGACTTTGGCTCAGGTCATGATCTCGCGGTTTGTGAGTTTGAGCCCCACATTGGGCTCTGTGCTGACAGCTTGGAGCCTGCTTTGGATTCTGTGTCTCCTTCTATCTCTGCCCCTCCCTCACTTGTGCTCTGTCTCTCTGTGTCTCTCAAAAATCAATAAATGTAAAAAAAAATTTTTTTAAATAAAGTTTTCAAGGCTTATCTTAACCTTCCATGTGACTTTTTCTTCCAATTGCACAATTAGCAGTGTTTGTCTTAATGTAGAATTTTCCCCACATCTACTGACAAAATAAATGCCTTAGAAATGTGCATGTTTTTTCCTGTGGCTCTAAGAATGAAAAAAACTTTTACTACTTTGAGAAGCACAGAACTACAAAGAGAAGTGGCCCCTCCATTCCCTGCCGAGGGCCCGGTTTCCAGGTTCCTGTTTGGGATCAGCCTGTCCTACCATGACCAGCCTTGAGCACGTCTTCTTGTGGGAGACGGGTTTCTCCCTGCCTTCACAGGAGGCCCTACCCTAAGGAGTCAGCATTTTGGGACCCCTCAATTCTACTCCCTGTGTTCTCCACTTGTACCTGCTCTCTTGCTTTATTTTGAGCTCTCATTTTTCTCCATCCTGACATCTAAAATGCATGCCTTCCTTCACTTTCTATCCAACTTCTAACTTGCCACTTTGCCATTTTTTTTCATCCACATCTTGTCTTCTTACATATCCCTGGCCTTCAATACTTAAATGCAGTGGTTCCAAACAGAACACCTGCTCAGAGTAATCCCCTGGCCCCAGTCCTAATCTTCCTGTATTGCCGGTGCCATGAGACTCCCGATTTATGAGTCTGCAGATTCTTACACTGTTGTGACTCTGTAGATTCCCCTCCTCCTTCCTCATGCTCTTGTTCATGTTCCCTTCATTAATTTCTATTGCTGAACAGCAGGATCAGCTAACATTGTCTGTGGAGCTCAGGGCAAAATAAAAATGTTGAGTCCCTTGTTCAAAAATTAAGAGGTTCAAGAAAGCAATAGTGGAGCATTAAACCAAGCACAAGGCCCTCCTAGAGTGAGACCTTGTGTGAAGATGACCCTGGTTGCCACCCTATTCAAAGAGTTTTTACTATATATTTTTATCTTATGAAAAGTAATTTGTAGCTGGCTTTTCTTTATAGGACACTAGCTGTCTAGTTGTCCTATAATGCCCTTCCATTTTAGTGATTCTGCCATACCATACCTTGTTCATTCAACACAGAAAAACATTGTAAAATCACTATGCTGTTCTCCTCTCTTACATGCCATTACTCTCACATATCTGTCCTGTTCTCTCGACCCAAATGGCTATGTCTTGCCTCTGTACCTTTGTTCAAGCCATTCCCTCAATTTGGAACACCTGTAATTCACTCTACCAGGATAAATCATTCCATCATCCCAGGCCTAGATAAAATTTCTCCCACCTATTAGTCACTCCTCTTCGCCCCCAGCTGAAATAATTTATCCTTCCTCTGAAGGCTCGTAGTTTTTATTGTCTGGGTCATCCAAAGGGCTATTATTACTGTGTTGCATGAATTTTTTTTCTGTACATAGTGGCCTGCCTCTCCTGCCTTAAGATTGGGCTCTATCTTATCTCCCCAAAGCCCTGGGCATGTAGTAAGCAAATACATGCATGGATTGTCTAACAAATTTTAAGTCTAATTATTTTGAACGTTCCATACAAACAAGTCCTTTAGCCTCAGATATTTAAATTCTTCTCCTTCCCAGCATGAGAGGGCATTTCTGCTCATTCTTTGCCTCAGAATGAGACCAAGATGTTCATGTATAGCAAGGGGAGAGGGAGGGATAGAAAAATAGAAGAGGAAATTGGAAATATTCCCAGTTCCTCCTAAATTGGGAGATGTCCAGACCACTTGATTTATTGGTAGTGTCTCTCCCAGGCTTTAGACACATGAAACTGCCTGTAAACACAGAATGCATTCCGAAGGCAAATGGGTTCAGGATTCAATTGCATATTAAGGAATACACGGTTTCTGTTCTCATCCATTAGTGAAGAGGACTAAAATCAGACTGTATAAAATAAATATGGGAGTAAGAAAATGAGTGAACTAATGAAAGTCCTTTTCTTTTTTAAGAGAATCTGGTGACTCCTGAAATGTATGTACATTCAGCAACACTGGAAATTTTATTAACTTATAAATTCACTCTGTATTTGTTATAATTGTGTCTTGAGAATTTAAAAACCTGTAAAATATGGTCTCTGCTTCTGAATAGAAACAGAAAATTTTACTCCTAGAAGAGGTGGGCCCTTGTGTCTGGAATGAGAGGTGGGGAAGGGATAGCAGCAATAAAAAGAAGTAAATCATATGATGATTAAGCAGAAAATAACAAAAGCAAAGGTCATTAAAAGACCGTCCAGGTGTTGGGGTCTGGCCTTCCTCTGCCCCAAGAGAAATCTATGCTGAGAAACGAGCTGCACAACAGCCAAGAGCTGCGAGGTGGGAATCAGTGTGGGGCCAGAACATCTGTTTGGGAGCAGACATTAGATGCAAGGAACAAGGACAAGCTGGGCCAGAAGAATGCTCCATTTACTGCAACTGGGGGATCCAGGTATTAGTAAACAGAACTGCTCCTGGGAGTTTTCTCAAATTAGGAAACACTATGCTACCCTCCCAAGCCCTGCTTTCAGTTTATTTTCTTTTAGAATGAAAGGCCATTTCATGTCCCTGGGAATTGTTACAAAACTAACCTATCCTCACAAAGAACCTTAGGATATACAAAGAGTAAAAGACATAAAATGGCTTTTAAACCAGAGTAAGCTTTTATTTCGCAAATACTTGGCTATCAATAAAATGTCCTTAGGAACAATGCCATCTCTTATTTGCTCCTTCTTCATGAACTGAGAGAAAGGAAGGAAGGAAGGAAGGAAGGAAGGAAGGAAGGAAGGAAGGAAGGAAGAAAGAAAGAAAGAAAAGGAGGGAGGAGGGAAGAAGGGAGGGAGGGAGGGAGGAAGGGAGGAAGGAAGAAAAAATGAAGGAAGGAAGGAAGGAAGGAAGGAAGGAAGGAAGGAAGGAAGAAAGAGAAAAAGAAAGAAAGAAAGAAAGAAAGAAAGAAAGAAAGAAAGAAAGACAGACAGGAAGGAGGGAAGAAAGGAGGGAGAGTGTTGGGAAGTAAGGGAAGTAGGGGGATGAGAAAGGAAAATCCCTGAATTTAGAAACTAAAAGCATTTGGGATATTGCATGTCCCAAAAAGTTTACCTACAAAAATGATACCCAAAAAGTGGGTGAATGTCATCAGTCCCATTAGAATGTCAGCATGAATCATATACTATTAGTTAAAACTTGAGAAAGTGTGAGTGTAGAGGAAGAATTGGAGAGGAGGATATAATTCCCAGAGAAAGGTCAAAGACAATGACCTATCTATCTGGGGCCCAGTTGGGTCTGGGTAGGCCATCAGGCACTGCACCAAGATATAAGGAGCACCCCTGAGAGTTCCTTGAGAGTAGAGGGTGTCTTGGATGTGGCAACAGAAATGATACAGGCACCCTGAAACCAACACTGTACTTCTACTCCCTGAAGAAGAGGTCATCAAATAATTCATACATGACAGTCTTGGTGCTGAGCCCAAGACTCCAGGATGACGGAAGGACCCAATGGACTCAGGCTTATAGGAAGGTTTAAGAAGCATACTTTAACATGGCTTTTGGAATTGTTTAGAAGGGAGGGAGGTGGTTTGTCTATTTTTAAATGTTGTTTCATTTTGCTTCTTGAGAACCATATGATTTCAGGATCATCTAGGATTCTCTGACTCCAAATGGCTGTTGTGGTGTCTGAGTTAAAATAGAATGGTAATAAAAAAGACTGGAAAGTATTAAGTGCCACGTATTAGGTATAAAAGGCTGGAGGACACTTCTGTAGTACCTAACAAGCAGCTGACCACAACTTTGTTACCACAATAGTCAATTTAGGGAGGTTCTCATAGGGGAGCCTTGCTGATCAAACATCCTTAATTGCCGAGTTGTACCTTTTTTGACTCTGGAAGATTCAGGGCAGGATGGGTGAGAAAGGGTGGCACACAGATTACCTGTCTAGATCAGCTGCCCCGAGCCCACACCTGGCGTAGTCACAGACCTCACAGGAAACCACCCTCATTTCCAGCAGATAAGCGGCAAAGCCAAGACCAGAAACAAAATCTCCTGATTCTAAAGTGCAGTGCTTTTTCTCTACATCACCATATCAGACTTCAATCTTGTTAAAATAAGGAAACATTTCTGAAAGAGGGAATCAGCCTAAGAAAAAAGAAAAATATATAGAATTCATGTACAACTGGGGTTATTATCATTAATTTTATCTATCACAATCCCAGCCACCATACTCTCAACCTCCAACATCTGCTGGACAATTTTAACCCCTAAGATTAAAAGAGATATAAAATTTAGCATTAGAAGTGTACTCTCAGGGTGCTTGAAAGTACAGTCAGTCAGTTGAGTGACAAATTCTTGACTTCAGCTCAGGTCATGGTCCCAGGGTCATGTGATGGAGCCCTGTGTCATGTCGAGCTCCACACTGAACGTGCAGCCTCCTTAAGACTCTTTCTCTTGGGGCGCCTGGGTGTCTCAGTCAGTTAAGTGGCCAATTATTGGTTTCGGCTCAAGTCATGACCTAACAGTTCGTGGGTTCAAGCCCAATATCAGGCTCTGCGCTGAAGGTGCAGGGCCTGCTTGAGATTCTTTCTCTCCCTCTCTCTCTGCCCCTCCCCTGCTCATGCTGCCTTTGCCTCTGCCTCTCTCAAAATAAATAAATAAAACTTAAAAAAAATAAAAGATTCTCTGTCTCCCTCTGCGCCTCCCTTGCCCCTTCCCTGCTTGCTTGCTCTTTCTCTCTCTCCTCTCTCTAAAATAAAAAATAAAAATAAATAAAAAAAAAAGAAGTGTATTTTCTATGTACCAGGCATGGTGTTATTGTTTTATATATGTGGTCATCACACTCGGGTTTGTTATAATCCCAATGTTATAGCTAAAGTCACTGGGGTTAAAGGACTCCCATAACCAAGTGGTGGAAACAGAGTTTGGCTGAGTATAGAATCAGTTTTGTTAATCACTGCCTTCACTGTCTGCTCTCACCCTCAGTAAGGCCTTTCTGTCCTGAGTGTATGAATTGGTTGTATCTCAGAACAAGCACAGGTCGCAGGACAAACGAAATGAAAGGCAGGAACTCTAAGACAACATGTGATTAAAAATACAACTACTGACAAATGTACCTATATACATGCAATATCCTATACACACTCAATGATCCATTCTTTTGCACATCCAACCACACAGTTGTCAAATTGGTACAATTCATATGGGATTAACATTATACAATGTTTTTAACATTTACCCATGGTCCATCTCAGTGTAAAAAGAAATGAGCTAAATAAATTACATGGATTTAGAAATCAAACTTTTGTGACAGTGTTAATATCTTTGAAATGGATATGTAGTATAAATTTCAAGGTTATCATCCCTTTCCTTACTGGTTTTAATACACTATAAGTTTCCCCAAATAAATGCTAGTTTCTCTAAAAGTATAAAATAATTAGTTGATAAATGTTTAAAGAAAAATATATTTGGGTACTGGAGGAGGGGGGGTGGGGATCTAGTAATTTTCCATCAGATAATTTTTTCCAAAGCTTTGTTTGCTCTTAGATAATACAATATGTTTTGGATTTTAAATTTCAGACTTGGCATGACTGTATCTCAATGAGAAACATATTCTTTTGCAAAAAAAAAAATGTTCTGTTAGCAGAGTAAGCAAAAACTATAACTGTAATGCAAGATTATGCTCTCCTTCAGATAAAATCTGTGCCATATTTAGCCATCTGCATGGTGTAGTTTAATGCATACTCAAAAAATCCCTTACAAATTACAACAAAAAACTCTTTGTCACTTTCTTCCCACAGTGCCAAAATTGTCACTGTTGGTTATTGCTCTAGATTGGATAAAAGGCAGTTGTCAAACCACATTGCTGCCTTTGAAGAATATTGCAGCTGTCAATACTAATACCTTAGAGATGGTTAAGCGATCATGTTATCTCATGTGGGAGACAGAGAATATATGAATATTGATAGATGGAAGTGTGGAAGCATAAAGAATCAAAAACATAATGAGTAAGTGCTACTAGAAAGTTGGAAAAGCATTTTAAAAAGCAGCATACATTAATTGCTAATTTTACTTTTGGTTGCCTTTGTGCTCTTATAGCTTATCTCAATACAATCTACTTTGGTTATTAATATGTACTTAGAATGCTACAAAAACCCACTCCTTGGAATAAGTATGATAATATTAAAGAGAAACAAAACACTAATTTCAACATTAAATATCATAAATGTTTAAAATGCAATAAAGCATTAAAATAAAATGTAAGACTGACTATTGGAGATCAGAAGGTTTCAGTAAGAGATAATCTCTACCAGTTGTCAATACAAGTCTAATAGAAACACTGTTTGTTTTTTCTTGCTCTTGGTCAAATTATATGAAGGAAATTCAGCTATATTGCTAGAGAATTGTTTTTGAAAGAACTGAAATAGATATCTCTCCTAAATTTTTAGTCAGGAAAATAAAATGCATAGTTGAGGATAAGCTTTAACACAAATGGTAAAAAATGTACGAAGTGGGTAAATGTCTGTTCCTGAGCACCTCATCCCACTTTTGGAAATGTATAGGTGAGAGTTATCCACCTAATTCCAGGCACCAGAATCCATATGACTCCCTAAAGTCATAAAACATTTCTTTTTCATTGTATATAGAAAATAGTTCTCTTCTGTGGTGAACTGTAAAGAATGCAGATCTTCTTCCAAATATGTCACACAAAGAAGATGGAAAACCAAACTATTGGTTATCAGTATGGATTCTTTTAACTCAGCTGACATCATGATTACTTTCGTAAGGGACACTTGGAAGTATTTATCCAATGCAGCATGTGAATCCTACAACCGTGAAGTAAAGATAAAGTAATGCCAAAAATCAAGTTGTACCAGATACTGCTGTATTATCCCTGACAGGTAAAACAGAAAATAAACAAACAAACAAACAAAAAGCTTAAATCCTGAAGGCTTTTACACAAGTAAACCATTTGGGTTTTTTACTAAATCGGGAGGCTTGAGCCTACATTTTTAATAAAGCCTAAAAATCTGTAGTACAAATATTATAAATACATAATATAAGCACCGTGAGGAAAAAACATGTAATAGCCTATAATGTTCTCATTTATTAATGAAATCATTAAAAAACATAAATACTTCACTGCTTCCAGTATTCACAGCAACAGATGCCAATGACCTATGTACTATTTTCTGAGCTGACACAAATTTCCATTCATAACTTCACAAAAGAAAGAGAAAAATTGGATTTCAAAGGACATTAAAGTTGTCAGAGACTTTGAAATCATCTAACCTAGTTTTTCATAAAATGTAAGACCTAGACCCTGGTGGTACAATCACAGAGCTTTAACATAACTTTGAATAACATTCTAAGGAAATGACTCCCTTTTCAGTTTTCCCCCTTCTGACTAAGTCAAGGAAAAGAATCTCAGTGACTAATCTTTTTTTTTTTTTTTTAACAAAGAAAACTGGCCTCAGCTTAGAGCTTTAACTAGGCAATGGTACCTAGGGTTGTGATGCACTGTGTTCTATAAGTGACTTCAGTTTATAGCATTGTTACCCACTTTCCAATTACAGTCATGATAACATAGTTTCCTACCTAAATAAATTTCCTTTGGTAAAATAAGTGTTTTTATACTATGGATATGATCATTTATTTTACAATGCTTCAGTGTGAACAGCAGGATATGCATGTTAAATAAGTTGTTTCCAATCTGTATTCCAAGGATGGTTGATTACCCTTTGAGGCTCTAATGAGGACTCAAAACCTAAAGAGAACTATCCTTAAAAGATAACAAGTCCCTATTCAAACCTATACCAAATGCTTTGTGTCATGGTATTATTACGATTATTGGTCAATAATTGTAAGTCGTGTTAGAAATAATCTTTATTAGCTTAAATGAGTATTATTCAAGACAGGTGATGAGTTAGGAATACTGAACTGACCCTACCACCCTCCCATGGGCACTGCCAAACCACAGTGGTGCAGCCCATATCCAGAGCTGTATTGATCCTGCGTCCTTCCATTGCATAGAGGACCCAGATTAGCCTGATACGATTACAGAGATGGCTATAATAACACTGTAATCTGAAAACTGGCATCAGAAAACTGATGTCATTTGGGCAAAAGCTTTTTTTTTTTTTGGTAGGGGCAGTGTACTTAGGGCAGAATTATGACTTCAAAGGTAATGACAGAATTGACAACCTCCTTTGATGCTTAGTTGCTAATACCTTATGTCCTTAATCTTAAAGTGCACAGTTTTCTCACATTTTAACATGCCTGGAATTGGATGTGTCTTAGAATCAATGGCATTTTATAATTATGATTAGTTGTGTTTCTTTCATTCTTAATAATCCACAGAACTACTGTGCATCTTAAAACAGATAGTATCTTAGTTTGGGTAAAATGCAGTGAATATTTCCACATTTGGCCAAATTTTATCTGAGACTTTCATTCACTGAAAGATGTCATCTAGTAATAAAGTTGCCAGGAAGAGGAAAATATCTTTTACCAACTTGTAATCACTGGAAGACTAGCAAAATTTAGCAAAGAGATGTTTGCTAAATGGTCTAAATGGATAAAGGGTAATTTTGCATAATGATACAATTCAAAGAACTCAGTAAATAACAGTAGAGACTATAAGTAGATACAAAAAGTATTAGAAGGTTTTAAATAAATGACCGAAGTTTAGGAAACATTAATCTAGTCAAAACCTACAAAGAAGGAAACTGAAAAATCAGTTGAGTGGTTAAGTGGCTTGAACAACATTCCACAGTAAACTGAGTAGTGGAGTTTGTGTAATGACCAAGGTTCATTTAACTATTTTATGTTATGTCTTAGCTATTTATTTCTCCATAATAAATCACCCAAAACTTAGTGATTTAAAACAACAAGCATGGGGCACCTGTGTGGCTCAGTCGGTTGAGTGTCCAACTTTGGCTCAGGTCATGATCTCACAGGTCATGAGTTTGAGCCCCATGTTGGGGCTCAGAGCCTGGCATCTGCTTCATATTCTGTGACTCCCTCTCTCTCCCCCCTCTCCCACTCATTCTCTCTCTCTCTCTCTCTCTCTCAAAAGGAAAATAAACATTAAAAAATTTTAAAACAACAAACATTATGTCACAGTTTCTCTGCAGTGGGAATTCAGGTGTGGCTTAACTAGATGTCTCTGGTTCAGTGTCTTTCATAAGACTGCAGTCAAGCTGTTGGCCAAGGCTGAGGTCTCATCTGAACTCTTGACCAGAGAGAGAATCAGCTTCCAAGTTCACTCACATGGTTGTTAGAAAGAGTTTTAAATGATGCCGATCTCCCTAATGCCAATGCCATTCTCCATGTCATTTATTCTTTGCCATAAAAGACACTAAGATTGCACTGGTTCTCTCTAATATTAACTGCTAAGATTATCATGGCCATAGACAGAACTGTCAAATGCATGAAAATTATAATTTAATGTCTATTATATTCCTAAACACATATTATATTTAGGGAAAACACTAAAAGGTTAACAGGGTACCTCTTTGGATAATATAATTATGGTTGATTTTGTTTTATTTCTTCATATCATTTTAGTTTTTTACAATAAGTATGTAAAATGCAAGTTATTTGAATAAATGAGTTTTTAATGTTTTAAAAGTCATCAGTAATTCAGCTAAATTATGACATACTGCTTTCATGTTTGCTTAAAACTGTGTTATTTTCTGAATTTAGGATTTTTCCTTGAAAGTTCAGAATTATAGGTCCTTGGATATATTTTTCCCTGAACAAAAAGAGACTTTCAATCCTGTTGCCAAATTCACAACTTATGCCAAGTTGCAGAAGCAGAAGAAAAGGTAAAAGAAAAGGCCAAGTTCCTTTTGGACTCTCAGACAGGGTGAAGAGGTCAGAAGAGTCAAATGAATTATTTTCTTTTATAAGTTTGGCTTCCTGAGCAGGTAGATCAATTCACAGTTTTCATTTCTGTTTTGCCACATTGTACAGTCAAACATGGGCTGCATAAAGGAATCATTGTAAAGGGAAAGCCTCTCTGCAGAATCTCCAAGTGCAGACACTTGGATGGCCAGGCCCTTTTCTCACCAAGTTCAGGCTCTTGAGAAGTGGGTGTTAGGTATCTAATAGCCCTGAAATGTTTTCTTTCCTCCCTGTGCCCTAGGATTAACTACTAACTGATGTCCCGATTATTCTAGAGAACTGGTCCTACCTAGTTTAAGAGATAAGCTCAGGGCCTAGAATAAACCCAAAGAAGAAAAAAACCTTAAAGTGATGCTGATGTAGCCTAAAGAGACTTTGAGGATATGTTCTTTACATTTTGACAATAGAAACAACTGCATAGCTATTTATCCATTTTTGAAGAGAAGGAAAAACAGAACTATCACCCCACACAAAGGACTCGACGTTTTTGTCCTAACATATGATTTATTCTTTTAAAATCAATATTGTTTACTTTATTAACAGATCAGAAAGACCTATTTTGTCTTAAATGTTTCCAGTATGTGATTCTTTCCAAGGATCCTGCTGAAGTAATATAAACTTGTACATATGTTCACACACAATTATAAGCTTAGAAGAGATCATAATTCCATGACTTCATCACAGTGGCTTTCAGGGCTGGAATAATAATTACAGCTATGTTCACTGTATCCATTATGGCCTTCATTTTTAAAAGCCTCTATATGAAATAATATGCCCTTTCAAATTGTTTTAGAAATAGACTGGTATATAAATAGAATAAATAAATATATTGGAATCCTATTGATGATTCATATTTACAGTTCAGCATCTTATTTATTGATTTATGGCAGCTTTCTTTCTATAACTTAGCACTCCAAAATAAAAAATAGCATGTTTACATGAAGAAAATCAGGAAGATTAAATTTTAAATAATATTTTTAAGTTTATTTATTCATTTTGAGAGAGAGAGAGAGAGCGCACAGGAGGGTCAGAGAGAAAGGGAGAGAAAGAGAATCACAAGCACAGTGCCCTATGTGGGGCTCGAACTCATGAACTGGGAGATCATGACCTGAACTGAAACCAAGCATCAGACAGTTAACTGACTGAGCCACCCAGGTGCACCTTAAATAAATTTTAAACACATAGGAAAGTGGATAAGGAAATTCCTCAAGCTGCTTGACTATTGGCGTTTTTTCACACACTAGAAACTTTTCCTAAGACTTTGAGTGGATTTCCAACATGCTTTTTTCAACCTTGAGTACTGTCTCAGATGAAAACTATTATTAAGAATGTGAGAAAGTCATATACTTGAGACATCTGAAATAAATGAAGCTCAACCTGGAGGTCTTCCTGTCCCCCCCAAGCCCCCTCCCACCACAGTGCTGTGCCTTGTGATTTCATAAATCATGACTGTCATGATTATCAGCTATAGCTAATAAAAAAGAAAAAAGTATGTTAAATTCTAATATTTAATAAATGAGGAAAGGAAGAAAGTAGCATATGTGCAGAGGGGATACAGGAAGAAAAAGAGGAATTTTGGTACAATATTATTCAAAATGGTCTCTCAGAGCCAAAGCATAAGAGACTGTTAAAAACTGAGAACAAACTGAGGGTTGATGGGGGGTGGGAGGGAGGGGAGGGTGGGTGATGGGTATTGAGGAGGGCACCTTTTGGGATGAGCGCTGGGTGTTGTATGGAAACCAATTTGACAATAAATTTCATATATTAAAACAAACAAAAACAAAAACAAAAACAAAAACAAAATGGTCTCTCAATGTTGCATGTGATAAACAGCTGTTTCTCAAACTTACCTGCCATGAAACTCTTCTCTGTCATTTTGCTTTATTTTTTATTTTTGTCTTTTGGCTTCTTGTGGGACACTGTGTCCTAAGGAATATGCTTGGAAAATAGCAACATTTTCCAACAAAATTTATGGGCAACTAGGTACTACAGTAGCCTCAAAACATACTCATACAACAAAATTTAAGGGTCTATTATGTGTTCCACAAGAAAGGACTAATATAATGAATATATACATAGGTTTTTTTCCTCAAGGAGTTTCCCATAAAATGGTCATTTTAGGTCTTTCAGCTGTAAATTTCTATCAGCTTTATATCAGAAGGAGCACAGATAGTAAACAAAATTAGACCAATCATCATTTCCTGTGTTCCTCAATTAAACTGTTAACAAAATTCCTCTTCTACAATTTTTTGATCTCTTCACATAGGCAACTATTAATTACTACTCCAGGCAGAGATAAGCTGTTAGAATTCTCCAGATATAGTAGTGCTTATCAGTTTTACCTGCCCTCAGCACTGAAACTGTGCATGCAAAGAGAAACCCAGCGGATACATTTACCTGTAAAGATACCTGGAGGCATGATTAAACCAAGTAGTTTACAAAGAGAAGAGGATTTCTCAAGCATGACTATATGCACATTTTGTAATGAGACCCCTCTTCACTTCATAATATATATCTATATTTACTGGTGAAGGAGGATAATGTGTTTTTTCATACCTCATTACCAAGCTAGATATAAGTATTCCACCACCCCAAGGAGAGCAGAATCAAAGCACAAAGACATAAAATTCTCAGATTTTTGAAAGCACGGTCCAGTTGTATGACAGTAATATTTGAAAGAAAATGTGATTGGGCAAAGTTTCTATCAGCATCTCCCACCCCAAACTAGCTGCAGGCAGACGTGAAGGTAGAGGAGACGGCTATGTCATCTTTTCTCAGCAGAGCCCCAGGGAAGGACGTATTCTGAGGGGTTCCAGAGTCGAGGGGCGTGTGCGTCGGTGTGTCTGGAACACTAGGGCGGCAGCCTGGCCAAAGCTCCTTCTGCCTCTATGGTGCATAGGGGATGAATGGCTGCAGAAGAACCCGGGCCAAGTGGGATCACAGCCCAGGGAATCTTTTGCAGTCCATCTACAAGTGGCAAAGTAAAACAGTAAAAGAGCTGGGAAGTTAGCTGGAGATCTGGAGAGGCCATGTAGCCAGAGTGAGCAGAACTCAGATTGATGCAAACAGAGGCATCTTGACAGATGCCAGCATGGGTCACATAGTTCTCCTAAAGCCAGCGCATTATGTAAGCCCTCTAGACTTTAGATGCTTTCCTGAAGGGAAATAAAACACTAGAAGATGTCTGAGCTCGTCTGGAATTGGCTGGATTAAATTTCCTACCATCGAGCAGAATGAGAGCTGAGAAAGTGAGAATTTAAATTGATTTGCAAGAAAAAGAGTTATATTTTTCATATACGCCTGTGAAAATGGTACCCACTAAACAGAGACATACGTGGTGTATTCAGTAAGTTCTGATATCAATATCAAGTTCTCCTTCACTAGAAACTTCCTGATAACTGAGCCAGAGTAACCAAGACGAAGACACTGGCCTTACCAGAAACGTGTCCTTCTTGTCCCCCGCTGTCAACACTCCTATTCCTGCTTCTGGGCTTTCATTCTTAAACAATCATCTCTCCCTTGTACCTTTTCAAATTATAATTTTTAAATGTTGAATCATTATCAGCTGATTTCTATGAAAGTTTTGGCTTTCTTCCAATTTGCTCAACAAAATATTGGCTGTGAGTATACAGTGTTTCAGCCTTCTTGTTGAACTATTTAAACTAACTTAAACTATTTAAAGTAATCTGTGTCTGTATTTCTGGGGACTATGTTCTCTCTGCACTGGCAGAAATTTTGTAAATATGAGACAAGAAAAAGGATGTTGTAGAGGACTTACAATGGGAAGAGTCAGATATTATAGGTCACATAAGGAGAATTGAGTAAGTGCTTGCTGGGAATTAGGGGGGTAGGAAACTAACAACGAATCTGAGCTGAAAAGTAGACCTTCTGTTGTATATTTCTGTGAACTATAATTCTTACACAGGACAGTTAAAAATGAGCCCAAAGAGGGGCGCCTGGGTGGCTCAGTTGGTTGAGCATCCCACTTCAGCTCAGGTCATGATCTTATGGTTCGTGGGTTCAAGCCCCACATCAGGCTCTGTGCTGACAGCTCAGAGACTGGAGCCTACTTCAAATTCTTTGTCTCCCTCTCTCTCTGCCACTCCTCTGCTCGTGTTCTCCTTCTCTCTCTCTCTCTCTCCCCCCCACCTCAAAAATGAATAAACATTAAAAAAAAATTTTAATGACCCCAGAGGCAATAGCTGAGAAATATCTAATTTCAAACAGATCACACCAACTTCTAAAAAATAATTCCCATACTATACTGTAATCACTGATTTCTTTGGCCTATTTTTTAAATAAGACCATCAGATTCCTGAAAGCAAGGACTACATTTTGTTCTTTGTTGTCACTATTAATACCTACAACAATGACTGAGAGATAATAGGTATTCAATAAATACTCGTAAAAGGAAAAAATAAATTAATAAAAGAAATTGTAAATTATTACATTCATAGATCTATCCAGCTGTGTCTAAAATATACAACATTAATCAGAGCCACAAGTTAATTGTTCTTTCTCATATCCTGCTCTATGTTTAAATGAGATCATTCCACCAAGAACTGGAACTTCCTCCAATCATTAAGAACAAACCACAACATCCATTTCAAGGTAAACAGGAAACCATTTCTAAGGCTGTTGGCGGGCTAGTGAAATGTTTCCATTAGAATGAAATTCTCCCATATGTACACAGGTTGGCCAATTTGAATTTAAACTTTGAGTTTGACTCAATTCAGCCAGTGATGTCACTGCCCCTTTACATTTTAAGTGTTTTATATTTGTTTTTTACATTTAACCTGAAGTAGGGGCCATTAAGGGTCAAAGTAGTAGTCTACTCCCAGCAGATTCATGACCCAAGTTTCTGTTTGCATGTGCCTCAGAACTTTGGAAGTCTTTTCATTCATATTATCCAATTTAACCCTCTCAAAATTCCTATAAATTAGAGAGATCCCCTTTTTCCATTTAATAAGTTAACTGAGGCTATGGGATTTGCTCAAGGTTATGTGGCTTTTAAATGGCAAAACCAAGGCCCAAATCCATCTATGTCTTCTCACTCTATCTGTGGCCCCCACTCTTTATTCCACCTTGCTGTTTTTTTTACATAAAAATGTCATTTTGGAATGTTTTACTGAGAAAACTCAAAAAACTTTCTTTTCTTTCACATACAGGTATACCTAGCAGTCTTACTGATTGTGAATCAATAACATGAATAAAGAAAAATGAGGGTAACTGCTATGTATGTTAAAATGTCTAGGGCATAAACATACATCCTAGGGTAACGTATTTTCCTGAGAAGAGTTTGTGGATGCATTATCTCATTTCCTGTAGCAAAGTTTTCCCATCCTGGCTCTGAATGCAGACTGGGACACAGAGCCAGCGTGTAACTCCTGATGGAATCCTGGCAGGAGACTCTGGCTTCACTGCAGCTTGCTGTCACCCAGAAACCCTAAGAGAATATGCAAATGTTCCACAGAGTTGCAAAAGTGGATTAAAGTGTGAACAGTCGTTATCCTTTGTAAATCACTCCACACTGACTTTCATTCCATACATAACCTTGACATCTTACTAATGTGTATAAATAATTTGACCATAAATTCATGAGGAAAAGGAAGCGGGTATTGTTAGTCATTATTCCCATTCAGCCTAATTCCTGGCATACATGCAGTAGGTGCTTCATAAGGGCACGGATTTGGTATAAATTATGTGGAAAATATTATTTGTTATTATGAAGATCTCCCACTTGCCCAGTTGCCCCCACTGCTTGCCTTCTAAGGGGTATAGATTGTTTGATGATAAATGTGGTGGGTATGAAGATGCAAAAACAACAAAGAGAGGCAAATTTAGCTGCTTAAGAAACTACAAAGATATAAAAATATCTGAAAATTCCAGAAATAGAGAAAGATATAATGAACTGAATAACCTTTGAGATGTGTTTCAACAGAGAAAACAAGCAAAGGCAAAACCGGGAATTTGGAGAGGGGTAGAACAAGAACTTCTAATGGCTTTTTTCTTTTAAGATTTATAGCCTATGAGCTATACTCTCCTCTGTCCATAAAGTAAACAGATTTAGGAAAATCTGTTATTCCCTAATATTGTGACATTCAGTTTGTTTGAGGGACATGCAAAGAAATTCTGTTTACTTCAAGATGAGCAAAGAAGTTACTTAGATCTGTTTCTAGCTTAGTGTTTATAAGATCTTTTCATCGTATGTGCAGATTCATAGATTTTTAGAATGAGAACGATCCCCAGAAATCATTATCTAATCTTCTATGTTTACAAAGCGGTAACTGAGACACAGAAATTAATTGGCCTTTACTCTATTTCATCAGCTCTAAGAGTCATTGTAAGGTGTGATGAGGGAGCATAATACAAGCTGAGGGCAAAGTACAAGCTAGCACCGCCCATCCCCCCGAAGGAGGAATATGTGTGATATTTCTCAGATACTCCTGGCTACCCAAGAACAAAGGAAAGGGGCTTAAGTGCTTGCTATCATGATGTGGGAAACAAAGGCAAATGAAAAATTAAATTCCCTTACTGCCAACAGCCCACTGAAAAGTCCTGGAAATAGGCCCTCTAGGAGCTTAGCTGCCTCCTTGATGACACTTGGCTAGGGGCAAAAGGGAATGTTGGCTTAACATTATCCTGACCCCCTGGGATCCTGTAAGTCTACTTTAACATATAAAAATTCCTTTGGAAACTTCCTTTATCTCAACTCCCCCAAGATAAATGCTGGCAATTATACTCCAAGCTTACTGCCCCGTGATACACATCTGAAGCATCTCATGACTGAAGTTTTACGAAAAGGTAATAAATGGTGTTTTCCTTACAGCAGCTAGCCCCTGGAAACTTTGCTTCCGAAATACCTTAGAGACTTACCATCTATCCAAACCCCTCTCAACCTGAAGGTATTTAATCAGTTACCCATCACAACCCTGGTGCAGCTCTTTCTACCCATGGGTTCTGTCCTTGTGCTTTAATAAAGTCACCTTTTTTGCACCAAAGGCATCTTCAATTCTTCTTTCCTGGCCATTGGCTCTGAACGCCACCATTACCCCAAAACCCCATCAAGATTCACCATTTTACATATACATATACATATACATATACATATACATGCATACACATATAGAGAGAATATACAAAAAGAAAAAAGAATGCCATTGATTAAATTATAACACATCTTTTATCACTTAGAATTTTATTTCATGCTTAATAAGAGAGCTATTTTTTTTAAATTTTTTTTTAACGTTTATTTATTTTTGAGACAGAGAGAGACAGAGCATGAACGGGGGAGGGGAGAGAGAGAGGGAGACACAGAATCGGAAACTGGCTCCAGGCTCTGAGCCATCAGCCCAGAGCCTGACGCGGGGCTCGAACTCACGGACCGCGAGATCGTGAAATGAGCTGAAGTCGGACGCTTAACCGACTGAGCCACCCAGGCGCCCCAAGAGAGCTATTTTAAAGAACATATTAAATGCCACCATGATGATATAATCAACCAAATCCAAAATGTACAAAACTCTATTACAAAAATAAACTTGTAACAACTACCCCCCCCCCAAAAATCAACATGATGGATGAACTATTATAGATTAAAAGAAATGTGAGTGCTCGCTTCGGCAGCACATATACTAAAATTAGATTAAAAGAAATTTGAGACATATTAACCAAATGCAATGTGCTGCTCTTATTTGAAAACTGATTTCAACACACCAACTGTAAAAATTAATATATCAGGTAACTGGAGAAAACTGAAAATGGACAAGGTATTAACTTTTATTAAAAAATTATTATTAATACTACTGAATGAAACAGTCCTATGCTAGTTACATTTTTAAAAATTCATTATACTTTAGAGATACACAATGAAGAATTTAAGATGACATGATATTTCGACCTCATCAAGATAAAAAACTTCTGAACTACAAAGGAAAAAACAAAACTAACGGGCAACAAATGGAATGGGAAAAGATATTTGCAAATGACATATCAGATAAAGGACTAGTATCAAAAATCTATAAAGAATTTATCAAACTCCACACCCAAAAAACAAATGATCCAGTGAAGAAATGGGTCAGAAGACATGAAGACACTTTTCCAAAAAAGACATCCAGATGGCCAACAGACACATGAAAAGATGCTCAATGTCACTCATCACCAGGGAAATACAAATCAAAGCCACACTGAGATACCACCTCACGCCAGTCACAGTGGCTAAAATGAACAAATCAGGAGACTACAGATGCTGGCGAGGATGTGGAGAAACAGGAACCCTCTTGCACTGTTAGTGGAAATGCAAACTAGTGCAGCCACTCTGGAAAACAGTGTGAAGGTTCTTCAAAAAATTAAAAATAGACCTATCCCATGACCCAGCAATAGCACTGCTAGGAATTTACCCAAGGGATACAGGAGTGCTGATGCATAGGGGTACATGTACCCCAATGTTTATAGCAGCATTTTCAACAATAGCCAAATTATGGAAAGAGCCTAAATGTCCATCAACCGATGAATGGATAAAGAAGAGGTGGTTTATATATACAATGGAATGGCAATGAGAAAGAATGAAATCATGCCATTTGCAACAATGTGGATGGAACTGGAAGGTATTATGCTGAATGAAATAAATTACTCAGAGAAGGACAGATATCATATGTTTTCACTCATATGTGGATCTTGAGAAACTTAACAGAAGTCCATGGGGGAAGGGAAGGGGAAAAAATAGTTACAGAGAGGGAGGGAGGCAAACCACAAGAAACTCTTAAATACAGAGAAAAAACTGAGAATGGATGGGAGGGGAGAGGGAAAAATGGGTGATGGGCATTGAGGAGGGCACTTGCTGGGATGAGCACTGGGTGTTTTATGCAAGCCAATTTGACAACAAATCATACTTTAAAAAAAAAGAATGACATGAAATCTAGCATTTGGCTTTGAATATTCCACCTAAAAAATATGTAAGAGCAGTGACAGATAAAAATGATAGGAAGTTGATAAATTTATAAGCTAGATAATAGATATATTTGGGCCCATTACATTATTCTCTCTACTGTAAACGCTTTGAAGATTCTGTTAAAAATGTTTTTAAAACTTTTTAGATTTATCTAGATAAAAATTTCATTATATATTAAAATTAAATGGAATGTTCTAAATTGTAAAACATCTTCACATTCAAAACCAAACACTTCTGAATCACTTTTTAAAAATAAACTGCTTCAGAATACTTTTAAATTTACAGAAAAGTTGCAAAGGTAGTTGAATTTCAATATAACCCACACTCAATGTTTTCTCTACTATTTCCTCTATTATTAATACTATATTAATTACATATATTAGCATGCTGTATTTGTTGCAATAAATGAGCTAATATTCATAAATTATTCACTAAACTCCAAAGTTTATTCAAATCTCCTTAGTATTTACCTAATGTCCTTTTTATGTTCCAGAATATAATCCAGTAAATGACATTACATTTAGCTGTCATTTCCTCCTTAGGCTCCTCTAGAGTGTAGCAATTTTTCAGGGGCATCTGAGTAGCTCAGTCGGTTGAGCATCTGACCTCAGCTCAGGTCATGATCTCACAGTTCATGGGTTCAAGCACTGCGTCCTCTGCTGACAACTCAGAGCCTGGAGCCTGCTTTGGATTCTGTGTCTCCCCCTCTCTCTGTCCCTTCAACACTCACACTCTGTCTCTCTCTCTCTTTCTAAAAAATAAATACTAAAAAAAAAATTCAGAGTGGAGCAATTTCCCAAACTTTCCTTGTTTTGATGGCATTCACAATTTGAAGAGGTACTAGTCAGTTATTTTTTAGCATTTCCCTCTATTAGGATTTGTTTTATGTTTATCTCATGATTAGACTGAGATTATGGGTTCTATAGGATACCAAAACATAATATTAAGGCTATAGACTATCAAGATGACTTATCACTATTGATGTTGACCTTGAACACCTAGCTGAAATCATGTTTCTCAGGCTTCTCCACGGTAAAGTTACTCTTTCCATACTGCATTCTTTGGAAAAAAAAGTCACTATGTACACCCCATTCTTGCATTCACCCTCCTTGCATGACATCTATATAATTTTTTTTTAATTCCTATGCAGGGGAGACTTTTCTCTTCCTCCCCATTCATTTATTTATTCAATTATTTATTTATATCAATATGGACTCATGGATATTTATTTTTATTTTGGATTTTAGTCCAATTCTATACTTACATTGTTGCTGAAGTTGTTCCAGTTTGGGCCATTGCAAAACCTTCAGTTGGCTCGGTTATATCTTTGACATACCACCATTATTGTGAGTCTTTTTTTTTTTAAGCACTTCCTTATTTTCTGGTAATACAAGATTCTCCAGACTCATCTTATATATTTTTCCAGCCACAGCCGAATTATTTTTTAACCCAGGGTTATCTATATCCATGTTCTCCCACAAACATTATTTTCTGACTTATCAAGAACATTAAAGAAGAAGCATTTATTATAAACATTTTTCTCTGTTGTATCAAGGTTTTTTTTCCAAGATGCTGACACTCATTTTGAAGAGTGCTTTTAGAAAAATGTCAAAACATAAACAGAAGTTTTTATACAACTATAAATAAGTTTTCTCATGTGCTTTCAATGACAACCATTTCATAACATCTGCCAGATGGCAGAGAATGCAATATCTTTTAGTGTAGTTTAGCTGTGACAAATTCTCTCCATTTTTGTTTGTATAGAAATTTGTGATTTCACTTTTGATGACATTTTTACTGCATACAGAATTCTAGGTTGGCAGTTATATTTTTCTCTGGTGTCTAGGTCCTCTGCCCAGTACAGGTAGGTGTGTTGGTCTCATAAATAAACTGTAATTATTGCTAGATATTAGTTCCATCCCTCCCCACCTAACTTCAGTCATTCATCAGTTTAAAGGTTTGTGAAATCTAGTGACTTCTTACTTCCATAATTTCAACTAAGAAGTCAGCCATCTATCTGAAACTCACTGCTTTTAAGATGAGTCTTCTTTGTGATTAAAATTTTCTCTGGTTTTCAAATGTTTTGCTACAATATGTCTAGTTGATACCTTGTGTTAAATTAAAAAAAACTCTTTGGCACAAAAACAGACACTCAGATCAATCAAACAGAATACAGAACCCAGAAATAGACCCACAAACGTATGGCCAACTAATCTTTGACAAAGTAGGAAAGAATATCCAATGGAATAAAGACAGTCTATTCAGCAAGTGGTGCTGGGAAAACTGGACAGCAACATGCAGAAGAATGAACTGGACGACTTTCTTACACCATACACAAAAATAAACTCAAAATGGATGAAAGACCTCAATATAAGACAGGAAGCCATCAAAATCCTCGAGAAGAAAGCAGGCAAAACCTCTTTGATCTTGGCCAAAGCAACTTGTCACTCAACATGTCTCCAGAGGCAAGAGAAACGAAAGCAAAAATGAACTACTGGGATCTCATCAAAATAAAAAGCTTTTGCACAGTGAAGGAAACAATCAGCAAAACTAAAGGGCAACCAACAGAATGGGAGAAGATATTTGCAAATGACATATCTGATAAAGGGTTAGTATCCAAAATCTATAAAGAACTGATCAAACTTAACACCCAAAAAACAAATCATCCATGAAGAAATGGGCAAAAGACATGAAGAGACACTTCTCCAAAGAAGACAACCAGATGGCCAACCGACACATGAAAAAATGCTCAACATCTCTCATCATCAGGGAAATACAAATCAAAACCACAATGAAATACCACCTTGCACTGTCAGAATGGCTAACATTAACAACTCAGGCAACAACAGATGTTGGCGAAGGTGTGGAGAAAGAGGATCTCTTTTGTATTGTTGGTGGGAATGCAAGCTGGTGCAGCCACCCTGGAAAACAGTATGGAGGTTCTTCAAAAAATTAAAAATAGAACTACCCTACAACCCAGCAATTGCACTACTAGATATTTATCCAAGGGATATAGGTGTGCTGTTTCAAAGGGACACATGCACCCCCATGTTTATAGCAGCACTATCAACAATAGCCAAAGTATGGAAAGAAGCCAAATGTCCATCGATGGATGAATGGATAGAGAAGATGTGGTATATATATACAATGGAGTTTTACTCGGCAATCAAAAAGAATGAAATCTTGCCATTTGCAACTACGTGGATGGAACTGGGGGGTATTATGCTAAGCAAAATTAGTCAGTCAGAGAAAGACAAATATCATATGACTTCACTCAAATGAGGGCTTTAAGACACAGAACATATGAACATAAGTGAAGGGAAGCAAAAATAATATATAAACAGGGAAGGGGACAAAATATAAGAGACTCTTAAATATGAAGAACAAACAGAGGGTTACTGGAGGGGTTGCGGGAGAAGGGATAGACTACATGGGTAAGGGGCATTAAGGAATCTACTCCTAAATCATTGTTGCATATATGCTAACTAATTTGGATGTAAATTAAAAAAATAAAAATAAAAAAATAAAATAAAGTTGAGTTTTATGTATATTATTTAATGTGTAAAAGTAATCAACACAAGATTTTTAAATAATTAAAGAATTGAAACCAATTATAAATAAAACAATGATAAAATGAAGGGAGTACTATCTGTGTAAATAAGCAAAATGTTGCATCTTTTCTAGCAGAGATCTATAATTATTAATTAAAATATGTCAATCTAGAAATAAAGGCATAAATTTTTCTTTTGATTATGGAAATGATAACTATATAGCTAAATATATAAAAAGTTAAAATTTTATATTTCAACAGTGGGACTTAGTGGTGGGAGAGTATTTTTCTTTGATACCACTATTTGGTTTTGCTTAGTTTTATAATAAATTTATATATGAAGGATTGTTAATTGATTATACAGAGTGCATCAAATGATAGTCCATATATAGGAGAAAATGTTAAGATAAATATAAATATTTTAATATAACTTCTCTTGACAAAAAAAATACTTCAATAAATTCATTCATCTTGTGAAAGAATATCTTATTACTAGGCTAAAAAATCAATTACATATTACCAAACTAAAAAGTCTAACTATAATGGAATTGATAATTTTGGTGAGTAAACTAACTCTCTAAATAAAAGGAAATAAAATAGGAGATAAATCAAAGTTTTCAGGTCATAAGAAAGCCAATTAAAAGCTGAAATCACTCAATAGAATCTGATAAAATTAATAAAAGTCACAAACGTGAATTTTCTTCTTAAGCATGCTATCTGTGGTAATTATTTTTGAGGTTTATTGTTCACCTGTTCAGGGAAAAATATAAACTCTGCATATTTATTCAAACCACTTAGATATTTACTCAAACCACTTAGATATTTACTCAAAAATAATAAATATGTTTTCAAAAACAAGAACATATTTTCAATGACTCTATACTTTTGATTTCAATGGGTCTCCCTCCATTGGCATTTATATGATCTTCCTGGAGATTTAACTACATGAACAGAGCAAGTCTCTGCAGAACTTCTTATCCTTCAGCAAATCACATCCTCCAATTCACAGAACACCAATAGTTGGAGAGAAGGGCATCTTGTATAACCTCCATGGAACAGAAGCTAATATGAGAGCACCAGATTTATATGTTAGGACCATGAGTTCACTTTTTAAACTTATTTCATTATAAATCACAGTTCATTTTAAATATTCTATCTGAATCCTATCTGAAATAGTTTCTAAAATATGTATTTTTGTTATTTGTTTTATACATTGACTACCAATGGCTAATAAAATCAATTATGGAGAAGTACTTCTGGCATAGAGTTGTGGAAAGTTAAATAACTTCCATACCCAGCTGTTATTTTCAGCTGAATATTTAGTACATGTATATGCCATTTATGTGTGGGCTCATAATGTATATTCTTCATCTGTTTTCTTATCAGTTATCTCCAGATGCTTTTAAGAATAATTCTTTTTTTTGTTAATGTTGTCAAACTCTTCCAAAAGCAACTGTGTTGTTGATAGGCTGACAGGTATTATTAATGCCCAGAATAGCTCCAGAGACTTGAAATATTTTAGCACTGAGGTGCCTTATGTTGTATCTTTCCATTCTCAGAATTTATTCCATAAAGAATACGTCTGGTGCAGGCATGATATACCTGTAGGGCTATAGCTGAGGATTTTCCCCATAGGCTCTACTATTCAGATCAAGTACTATATTTATAAAGATTCTGATTGGTTATAATACTAGGCTGAAGGAAAAGATGCAAACCCAGGCAAGGCAGTTAGCTTTTCTGAGACTCTGTAGTCAGGAAACAGCCCCATAAATGGGGTCTTGGCAAAAGATGTGGCTGAATCATTATAAATTCATTCCCACTGTCAGCAAAACCTCAGAACACATGCCCCACAGATGGTGGGCCAGTGCCACTTTCACACATAAAATAGAATACATTTAAAGTCATTTTTGCTTACAAAAGCTAAACCTACAAAGCCCAGATTTCAGTTTCATACCAAAACAATCAATTAGTGTTATCAACCATTCAAGCATAATAGCTAGATGGAAGGACAAATTCTGTGGACTTCCATAGTATCACTAAAAAATGGCTTGCAGAATTAAGCAAGCGAAAACTTTTAATGTCTTACTCTTTGCCATATCATCTTCATGTTTTCATCTAGAATGTTAATAATAACAATAATAATAATAGACTATTTATTATTTTTCTGAAAATATTCTATTTTTAAAAATAACAATACCAAAATTTGGGAGGTGAATTTTAAAAATTAATAAAACATTCACCTTCTCTGAAATTTCCTCCTCTCTGAAAATATAACAACTTTCTTACTTAAATATTTGGTCCTATGTTTTTATGTATATTTTTCTAATGCTAAACTTAGCAGCTACAGTATCCTTTAAAATTAGCTTGAATTAAGATAAAATGCCTTTGGGTTTGCCTGGGTGGCTCAGTCAGTTAAGTATCCAATTCTTGACTTTGGATCAGGTCATGATCTCACAGTTGGTGGGATCAAGCACAGACCCTGCTTGGGATTGTCTCTCCCCTCTCTCTGCCCCTCGCCCTGCTCACACATGCTCTCTCTCTCTCTCAAAATAAATAAACCTAAAAGAAAACTTAAAAAAAAAAAGTTTAAAAGCATTTAAGCACTTACAAAAGTTTAAAAGCATTAAAAGCATTTTAAAAATGCTTTAGCACTTTAAATAGTTCAAGTCCAAATTAGTGGAAATGACTGCCAATTAAATGAGTGACTTCCTTTCCCATAAACTAAGAAAAAAATATTCTAATTTTCCAGAATTCTTCTATCTTTGAACAAAATGTTTTAGTTTCTGTATGGTTTTCAAAATAATTTACTGCTTTACCAATAGTGATGTCATCATGTTATATAAAGCACATTATCAAAATATTATGTACAGATCAAAAAATAAGAGAAGGATATATTTATTGGATAGATGATAAAACTATTTTTAATTGTAAAAACTGTTAAAAGTTTCATTAATAAAGTAATTTTTAAAATCTACATTAAAAATAATAAAGCTTGGGGCGCCTGGGTGGCTCAGTCGGTTAAGCGGCCGACTTCGGCTCAGGTCATGATCTCGCGGTCCGTGAGTTCGAGCCCCGCGTCAGGCTCTGTGCTGACAGCTCAGAGCCTGGAGCCTGCTTCAGATTCTGTGTCTCCCTCTCTCTGACCCTCCCCCATTCATGCTATGTCTCTCTCTGCCTCAAAAATAAATAAACGTTAAAAAAAGAATTAAAAAAAATAATAATAATAAAGCTTTTGGGTGCCTGAGTGGTTCAGTCAGGGAAGCGTCCGACTTCAGCTCAGGACATGACCTCGTGGTACATGGGTTCAAGCCCTGCATCAGGCTCTGTGCTGACAGCTCAGAGCCTGGAGCCCGCTTTGGATTTTGTGTCTCCCTCTCTCTCTCTGCCCCTCCCTCACTCACACTCTCTCTCTCTCAAAAATAAATAAATAAATTAATAATAATAATAATAATAATAAAGCTTTGATCAAAATTAGATTGAAGGACAATATGAAAGAATAAACTAGACATTCAGTTACATGCAGAAATTCAACTTCTTCCATCATTCAACATGAATTCAAACCATTCAAGGGTCATTTTGTATAAGCAGTTGAAGGAATTTAATATTAAGTCAGCACAGGTATATGACAGGTTTTTTAAAGAGATAAAACATTACCTTTCTGCATGAGAAACTATATAAGCTAGCAAAAGGAGGTGGAGGAGGAAGAGGAGGAGGAGGAAGAGGAGGGAGAAGGGAAGGAAAGAGTTCCAGGGCACACTGGAAATCTGGGAACCCTTAACCATGACAAGTTTGGTTAACAGTCAGTAGTCATATTTTATACTGACATTATAGTTCTCTAGGTTACTGCCATTACTGCTCATACAAAACATAGATGTAAAATTAAAATTCAAGTATTTCTGAGAACATATTTCTGAGAAATATTACAAAGAAAAATAAAATATTGTGTTCCAACTATTCAAAAACAAGAAGCCCAAATGAATTGAGACTTATTCAGGAGAGACTATTCAATAACTGGTGAAGAAATCTGGATTTTAGCAGAAGTTTTTCATGAGCCAGCTAATGCATACCTATAAAGTGACATTATAGCATCATTTGTGAGCTAAATGCCCAAAAACATTTCCTTCTTAGAAACAGACACTCCTTCAATCCATACGACAAAAACATAACATGATTGGAATTTTTTAAATTATAAAATATTAGACTAAGACTAAGAAAGCAAAAAAGTTGATTCCCAGATTTGATAAATTGTATAAAATCAAATATTTGATGAGTCACTAAAATTAAAATTTGCAAAAGTTTAAAGACATTTAAAGAGATTGGTATTTTCAGAAAAAAAAAAAACAACAACAACTGGGATTTGTGTAATTGGGAAGTAGTATATGGTGGAGTATTATGCAATCATTAAAACTATGCTCCCAAAGGACACTAAAAGACAAGAAAAGTCTCATGATGCAACGCTGATTTCAAAATCAAAATATAAACTATATTTTTTGTGATCCCAATTTTAATATAACAGTGAAAATGTGTTATTCTTTTTGACTACTTAATATCCTTCTAGTATTTGGGAAATGTTTTACCTTTTAAGTCTTGGTGGAGGCAAGAGTGACCTCCAAAATTTAGGAGCCAATACTATTTTTTCCACATTCTTCCCATATTAAGGCATAGACATGTAAATTTTCCAGTGCAACTGTAACAGACTTTGGCTCAAGAGCTACTGTCCCAAGATATAAGAGACAGTATTCTATCTGGCAGCAGCAGGAAGAGTTCCTCCAAAAGAACTAGTTCTGGGTTTGAGCTATTTTCTCTGGCTGCTTAGTAAATCTGACTCTCCTAGACCTACAAAAATTTCTAAGCTCCCCAACATGAACTTACTGAATTCCCTTCCTGCTTAATTAAACCAGAATTAGCTTCTATTGCTTACAACTAAGAACTCTGAGTCAGACTAGTACTTACCAAAACGTTAAGTTTAAGTTATCCAAAAGGTTTATGAATTGTTTTTTCTTTCTTCTTTATACTCAAGTTTACTACTCATGTAAATATATGTTATTTTATAATCAGGAAAAAAATGAATATTATTTTTTAAAACCAGAGTTTTCTTCAGTGTATAGTTAGTTAATTTAATATAAAATGGTTTATGGAGCCAGTGGTGCAGTGGAGCTGACTGTTACCAGACCACAAGAACTTATTGTGCAAATCTCTTCCCAACTTCACCATCAATGTTATCACATTAGCACCTTGAAATCAGCCACAGCAAGAGAATTTATATGAAGGAAGTTAATATGGAATTTTTCTCCCTAGAAAACCATTTTTTTCACATCCAAGCCTTCCCTGGAGCAACTGAGTGGCTCAGTCAGTTAAGCATCCGACTTCAACTCAAGTCATGATCTTGCAGTTCTTGAGTTTGAGCCCCACACTGGGCTGTCTGCTGTCAGCACAGAGTCTGCTTTGGACCTTCTGTCCCTCTCTCTCTGCCCCACCCCTGCTCATGTGCATGTATGCCTTCTCTCTCTCTCTCTCAAAAATAAAGCCAGGTCTTCCCTTATCCCCAGAGTCAGATGTTAAACATTTATCAGCACCCTGTTGTATGTACCCTAAGTTAAATTCATTAAACTCTACATTCTATCATCAAATTCCTTAAAATTTACTCTGCTCTTCCTTGACAGAAATTTTTTTCTATAGTAAACTTAGTGGCTCTCATCATCAAGTTTTAGGGAAGCACTCAGGATGTTTTGGCTATGAATACTCCTGATCAAAATGGCTTAATTCCTAAATGCACAAAATATCGTCCATAAACAACAGCACTGGAATCATCTGAACACTTGTTATAAATGCAGACTTTCAGGCCCTGAAAACCCTGAAGTTTGAGAAGTAGTGACTTAAAAATTTGTGGTTTATTTTTTTTACAAGCCATTATTTTTCCCAGCTTTATGAGATATAACTGACAAAAAACATTGTATATGTTTATGAATATAAATATGTATATATACATAGATACATATTTAAGTTTCAACACAGTAAGTAACTCTAAGACAGGAAAAAAATCAATGATACACTGAAACACACCATAGATAACGAAAATGCAATTATAAAATATAATCAAGAAACCCACAGGATTGTAGGAAAACAAAAACAAAGAAGTGAAAAACAGAGAACAAACAGAAAACCAGAACTGAAATGGCAGGCTGAAGCCTAACATATAAATAATTATACTAAATATAAATGGTCTCAAAATATCAATAAAAAGACAGAGATTGGGAAGAGTGGATATAAGAACATGGCTCAACTATATGCTGTTTATAAGAAACTCTCTTCAAATATAATGATATTGGTAAGTTGAAAGTAAAAGAATGGAAGACAGCACATCATACAAATATTATTCAAATGAAAGCAAAAGTGGCCATATTAATTTCAAAACAAAAAGTTTACTAGAAGGTGCCTGGTTGGATCAGTCAGAAGAACATGTCACTCTTGATCTTGGAGTTCAATATCCAAAAATCAATCTGTGTAATCTACCATACTACCAGGCTAACAAGGAAAAATCACATGATTATATCAGTTGATGCAGAAAAATATTTATGAAAATTCAGCATTCATTCACATAAAAACTTTCAAGTTCCTCAGCTTGATAAAGATCTATAAAAGGTACTTAAGAGTAAAAGATTGAAGGGGGAGGAGAGAAGATGGCAGATAATCATGGAGACCCTCAGCTTGTCTCATCCCTGAAAAGCAGCTAGATCAGCATCAAACCATTTTGCACAACCAGGAAATTGATCTAAGGATGAACACAACTATCTGCATAACTTGAGCCACAGAACTCAGCAGGTACGCGGTGTGGAGAGGTGAACTGGGGGAGAGAAAAGCCACAGAGGGTAGAAAGCTGTTTTTGTGGGGATAAGACAGGGAAAGGAGGAGAGTGCGGAGCATCAGGAGAGTGCAGGAAAAAAAACCCAAAAGTAGCTGGAGAGAAAGAGAAAGAGTGAAAACACTCACAGCTACTGAACAAGAAATCTGTTCCCCAAAAGCAGTGATGGGAAGAAAGGAGAGGGTGCCAATACCACCAGGATTCTATAAACAGTAGAGCACAGAATCTGAAGTTCCAAAGCTCAGTGCCTGGAAGCGCTCTGGTGAGAAAGAAGGGTGAATTCCCAGGAGCAGGCAGCAGGGTCTGAGAGGGTCTGTGTGCCACAGAGGGAGAATAGGTTCCCCTGCTTAGAGACCACTTGGCAGGGGACATTCACCAGCCACCTGACAGACAAAGGTCTCAGCAGACCACACTTGCTTGCCCACAAAGCAGCCACACTTGCTGGTATTGGGACAAAGACACCAGAATACAGTGAAACCTGGGGCCAGCTATGTGTTGTGATTGGCCACCTCTGAACCTCTGCACTGCATGATCCCATGAATGTTTTCTGGGGCAAGGTGGCACCCTGCCAATGGTCAGCAAGATCCTTCCCCAGAGAGTTGGCATGAGTTCAAGCTGCAGGGTCTCTGAAGTGTGGAGATTTGAAACACAACCCCATCTGACATAAAACTCTAGATGAGAGGTGCTGCCTGGCAGGCAGAGGGCTTGGACACAGATAGGGTAGAGGCGGAGAGTGGATGGAGGCCTGAGACAGAGGGGTGCTTTATCGAGGGTCGGTGAGAATGCAAAGTTCCCGTGCCAGAGACTAGGGAGCTGTGTGAAGCCATTTCCACCTTTCCAGCACTTGCACGTGCATGCCTACACACATGCACACCACACTGATCCACCCCAGTAAGCTAAGCAGCACCATCTAGTGGAGAACAAAGCCTTTACATGAAGTCCCCCTCCTAATTGCACCTCCAAGCACACCCCCTGGAAAACCAGCACAAGTCCCTCCACCCACTTAGTGTACAGACTATAGAGTGCTTCATAGTTTGAGGTTTGGGGGAAACTGGATATAACTTCATTGGGGGTTGCATTCTGTTTGCTGGTTCATTTATTAGTTTGTTTTTTGGGGTTTTTTTGTTTTTTTTTTTTCTGCTTCTGTTTTTGTTTAAGTTGTTTTTAATGGATTTTTCCCCTTTTCTTTTCTTGAATACAGAAAGAGAAAAATTATTTTTACTTTCTTTCTTTTAATTTTTTTCTTAATTTTTTATTTTTTGTAATTTTTTTATTTCATTTTCTATTTCATTTTATTTCATTTTGTTCTATTTTATTATATAATTTTTTTACTTTTAAAATTTTTTACCTTTTTTTCTTTTCTTTTTTTCTTTCCCTTTTTTCTCTGTTCTATCAAGCTTCTTTCAACAAGCAGCCCAAAACACATGTACAATCTAGCTTCCTTATTTGATTTTTTGTTTTGTTTTTCGTTTTTTTATTTTTATTTTTTCTTTTATTAATTTTTCTTCTTTCAAAATGACAAAATGAATGAATTGACCCCAAAAGAAAGAACAGGAAGGAATGAGAGCCAGGGGCTTATTCAGCACAGATATAAGCAAGATGTCTGAACTAGATTTTAGAACCATGTTAATAAGAATACAAGCTGGGGTTGAAAAAAAGCATAGAATCTCTTTCTTCAGAGATAAAAGAAGTAAAATCTAGTCAGGACGAAATTAAAAATGCTATAACCAAGATGCAATCTCGAGTGGATGCCAAGATGGCAAGGATGGACAAAGCAGAGCAGCAAATCAGCGATATAGAAAACAAAATTATGGAGAATAATGAAACAGAACAAAAGAGGGAAACAAAGGCAAAAGAGCACAATACAAGACTTAGAGAACTCAGTGACTTATTAAAAATGACTAACATCCTAATCATAGGGGTCCCAGAAGATGAAGAGAATGAAGAAGGGGCAGAAGGTTTATGTGAGCAAATTGTAGCAGAAAACTTTCTGAATCTGGAGAAAGACACAGACATCAAAATCCAAGAAGCACAGAGACTCTCATTAGACTCAACAAAAATCAGCTATCACCATGGGTTTTCATAGTCAAATACACAAAATACACAGACAAGGAAAGAATTATGAAAGTAGCAAGGAAAAAAATTCCTTAACCTATAAGGGAAGACAGATCAGGTGCACAGCAGACCTACTCACAGAAAGTTGGCAGGCCAGAAAGAAGTGGCAGGACATATGCAACATGCTAAATTGGAAAAATATGTACCAAGAATTCTTTATCCAGCAAGGTGGTCTTTCAAAATAGGAGAGATAGTTTTCCAGACAAAGAAAAATTAAAGGAGTTTGGGACCACTAAGCCAGTCCTGTAAGAAATTTTAAGGGGGACTCTGAGTGGAGAAAAGATGAAATAAAACAAAAAAGACCAAAGCAACAAAGACTAGAAAGGACCAGAGAACATCACCAGAAACACCAACTCTACAGGCAACACAATGGCACTAAATTCGTATCTTTCAGTACTCATTCCAAATGTCAATGGACTAAATGCTCCAGTCAAAACACAGGGTATCAGAATGGATAAGAACACAAGACCCATCTATATGCTGCTTACAAGAGATCCATTTTAGATCAAAAAGCCACCTGCAGATTGAAAGTAAGGGGATGGAGAGCCATTATCATGCTAATGGTCATCAAAAGAAAGCTGGAGCAGCTGTACTTCTATCAGACAAACTAGATTTTTTTTTTAATTTTTTTTCAACGTTTTTTATTTATTTTTAGGACAGAGAGAGACAGAGCATGAACGGGGGAGGGGCAGAGAGAGAGGGAGACACAGAATCGGAAACAGGCTCCAGGCTCCGAGCCATCAGCCCAGAGCCTGACGCGGGGCTCGAACTCATGGACCGCAAGATCGTGACCTGGTTGAAGTCGGACGCTTAACCGACTGCGCCACCCAGGCGCCCCAGACAAACTAGATTTTAAAATAAAGACTGTAACAAGAGGTGAAGTAGGGCATTGTATCATAATTAAGGGGTCTATCCACCAAGAATACATAACAATTGTAAATACCTATGCTCCAAACATGAAACACCCAAATATATAAATCAGTTAATCACAAACATAATGAAACTCATTCACAATAATACCATAATAGTAGGAGACTTCAACACCCCATTTATAGCAATGGACAGATCATCTAGGCAGAAAATCAACAAGGAAATAATGGCTTTGAATAACACACTGAACCGGATGGACTTAACAGATATATTCAGAACATTTCACCCTAAAGCAACAGAATACACATTCTTCTCCAGTGCACATGGAATATTCTTCAGAATAGATCACATAATGGGACACAAATCAGCCCTCAACAAGTACAAAAAGATTGAGATCATACCATGCATATTTTCAGACCACAACACTATGAAACTCGAAATAAACCACAAGAAAAAATTTGGAAAGACCATGAATACTTGGAGATTAAAGAACATCCTATTAAAGAATGAATGGGTTAACCAAGAAATTAAAGAGGAAATTTAAAAGTACATGGAAACTACTGGGAAAAAAAAACACGATGGCCCAAAACCTCTGGAAACACAGCAAAGGCAGTCATAAGAGGGAAGTATATAGGAATCCAGGCCTTCCTAAAGAAGGAGGAAAGGTCTCAAATACACAATCTAACCTTACACCTAAAAGATCTGGAAAAAGGTGCACCAAATAAAACCCTAAACCAGCAGAAGAAGGGAAATAATAAAGATTAGAGCAGAAATCAATGATATAAAAACAACAACAACAGAACAGATCAGTGAAACCAGGAGCTGGTTCTTTGAAAGAATTAACAAAATTGATAAACCCCTAGCCATACTGATCAAAAAGAAAAAGGATAGGACCCAAATAAACAAAATCAAGAATGAAAGAGGAGAGATCACAACCAACACAGCAGAAATACAAACAATAATAAGAGCATATTATGTGCAATTATATGCTAATAAATTGGGCAATCTGGAAGAAATGGACATATTCCTAGAAATATATAAACTACCAAAAATGAAACAGGAAGAAATAGAAACTTTTAACAGACCCATAACTAGTAAAGAAATTTAATCAGTAATCAAAAATCTTCCACAAACAAGAGTCCAGCTCCAGATGGCTTTCCAGAGGAATTCTCCCAAACATTTAAAAAAGAGTTAATATCTATTATTTCGAAGCTCTTACAAAAATAGAAATGTGGGGCGCCTGGGTGGCGCAGTCGGTTAAGCGTCCGACTTCAGCCAGGTCACGATCTCGCGGTCCGTGAGTTCGAGCCCCGCGTCAGGCTCTGGGCTGATGGCTCGGAGCCTGGAGCCTGTTTCCGATTCTGTGTCTCCCTCTCTCTCTGCCCCTCCCCCGTTCATGCTCTGTCTCTCTCTGTCCCAAAAATAAATAAAAAACGTTGAAAAAAAAATTAAAAAAAAAATAGAAATGTAAGGAAAACTTTCAAACTGATTCTATGAGGCCTGAATTACCTTGATTCCAAAATCAGACAAAGATCCCACCAGAAAGAACTATAGACCAATTTCCCTGATGAACCTGGATTCAAAAATTCTCAAGATACTAGCAAACTGGATCCAACAATACATTAAAAGAATTATTCACCACAATCAAGTGGGATTTATTCTTGGGATGCAGGAATATACACAAATCAATCAATGTGATACATCACATTAATAAAAGAAAGAATAAGAACCACATGATCTTCTCAACAGATGCAGAGAAAGTCTTTGACAAAATACAGCATCCTTTCTTGATAAAAATCCTCAAGAAAGTAGGGATAGAAGGATCATACCTCAAAATCATAAAAGCCATATATGAAAGACCCACCGCTAATATCATCCTCAGTGGGCAAAAACAGAGCTTTCCCCCTAAGGTCAGGAACATGACAACTCTCAACACTGTTATTCAACATAGTGTTGGAAGTCCTAGCCTCCAGAATCAGACAACACAAAGAAATAAAAAGCATCCAAATTGGTGAGGAGGAAGTTAAACTTTTACTCTTCGCGGATGACATGATACTCTATGTGGAAAACGCAAAAGACTCCACCAAAAACCTGCTAGAACTCATATATGAATTCAGCAAAGTCATAGGATTAAAATCAATGTACAGAAGTTGGCTGCATTTCTATACACGAATAATAAACCAGCAGAAAGAGAAATCAAGGAATCAATTTCATTTACGATGGCACCAAACACCATAAAATACCTAGAAATAAGCCTAACCAAAGAAGTGAAATATCTATATGCTGAAAACTATAGAAAGCTTATGAAAGAAATGGAAGAAGACACAAAAAAATGGAAAAATATTCCATGCTCCTGGATAGGAAGAACAAATATTGTTAAAATGTTAATACTACCCAAAGCAATCGACATATTCAATGCAATCCCTATCAAAATAACACCAGCATTCTTCACAGAGACAGAACAAACAATCCTAAAATTTTTATGGAACCAGAATGGACCCCGAATAGCCAAAGCCATCCTGAAAAAGAAAACCAAAGCTAGAAGCATCATAATTCCAGATTTCAAGTTGTATTACAAAGCTGTACTCATCAAGACAGTAAGGTACCAGCACAAAAACAGACACTCAGATCAATGGAACAGAATAGAGAACCCAGAAATGGACCCACAAACATATGGCCAACTAATCTTTGACAAAGCAGGAAAGAATATCCAATAGAAAAAAAGGCTCTTTTTAGCAAATGGTGTTGGGAAAACTGGGCAGCGACACGCATAAGAATGAACCTGGACCACTTTCTTACACCATACACAAAAATAAACTCAAAATGGATGAAAGATCTAAACTTAAGACAGGAGGCTATCAAAATCCTAGAAGAGAAAACAGGCAACAATCTTTCTTGACCTCGGCCGCAGCAACTTCCTACTTGACATTTCTCTGGAGGCAAGGGAAATAAAAGCACAAATGAACTATTGGGGCCTCATCAAGATAAAGAGTTTCTGCAGAGTGAAGGAAACCATCAGCAAAACTAAAAGAATGGGACAACTGGCAGAATGGGAGAAGATATTTGCAAATGACATATGAGATAAAGGGTTAGTATCCAAAATCTCTAAAGAACTTATCAAACTCAACAGCCAAAAAACAAATAATCCAGTGAAGAAATGGGCAGAAGACATGAATAGACACTTCTAAAGAACACATCTAGATGGCTAACAGACACATCAAAAATGTTCAACATCACTGATCATCAGGGAAATACAAATCAAAACCACAATGAGATACCACTTCACACCTGTCAGAATGGCTAAAATTAACAACTAAGGCAACAACAGATGTTGGCAGGATGCAGAGAAAGGGGAACACTTTTGCACTGCTGGTGGGAATGCAAACTGGTGCAGCCACTCTGGAAAACAGTATGAAGGTTCTGCAAAGAATTAAAAATAGAAGTACCCTACAACCCAGCAATTACACTACTAGGTATTTATCCAAAGGATACAGGAGTGCTGTTTCGAAGGCGCACATGGACCTTGATGTTACAGCAGCACTATGGACAATAGCCAAAGTATGGAAAGAGCCCAAATGTCCATCAACTGATGAATGGATAGTGAATATGTGGTATATATATATACAATTGACAAGTACTCAGTGATCAAAAAATGGAATCTTGCTATTGGCAACAACATAGATGGAACTAGAGTGTATTATGCTAAGTGAAATAAGCCAGTCAGAGAAAGACAAATATCACATTATTTCACTCAGATGTGGAATTTAAAAAACAAAACAGATGAACACAGGGGAAGGGAAGGAAAAATAATATAAAAACAGAGAGTGAGGCAAGCCATAAGAGACTCTTAAATACAGAGAACAAACTGAGGGTTGCTGGAGGGGTGCTGGGTTGGGGGAATGGACTAAATGGGTGATAGGCATTAAGTAGGACACTTGTTGGGATAAGAACTGGATGTTATATGTAAGTGATGAGTCACTAAATTTTATTCCTGAAATCATTACACTATATGTTAACTAACTTGGATTTAAATTAATAACAAAGAGTACAATATTGAATACTTTCCCCTAAGATGGAGAGCAGCCCAAGGATGACTTGCTCCCACAACTCGTATTCAGCCCAGGGCTGGAAGTTTTAGCCGGTGTGGTAAGACAATAAAAGAATATTAAAGGCACAGAGACCAGTAAAGAAGAAACAAAACACTGCTTATTTGCAAATAACATGATTGTGTTTGTAGAAAATCCCCCAAAGTCTACCAAAGAAAATTTTAAAAAACCTGTGGAACTAATAAATGAATTCAAAAGTTTGCAGAATATAAGATTAAAAATTAAAAAATCAATTATATTTCTATATACTAGCAATGGACAGTAAAATTAAATATATAATACCATGTTAAATTGTTCAAAAAACGAAATATTTAGAAGTACGAATCTAATAAGGCACATAAAGGACTTCTATGCTAAAAACTACAAAATGCTGGTAAAATTAAAGATCTAAATAAGTAAAGAGATATGGTGTGTTTATGTATTGAAAGACACAATACAGTAAAGATGTCAGTTATCTTCAAATTGACATAAGGTTTTAACACATCTTTATCAAAATAACAGCAAGAGTTTTTGTATATGAGGACAAGATAATTCTAAAGTTTACATAGGAAGGCAAAAACCCCAGAAGAGCTACAACAACTTAGAAAAAGTAGAATAAAATGGGAGGAATCAATCTACCCAGTTTTAATATTTATTAGATAGCTACTATAATCAAAACTATATGGTACTGACAGAGAGACAGATAAATAGATCAATGGCTTAGAATAGAGAACTCAGAAACAGACATACACAAATATGCCTCCCTCAGTGGATGAGGGATAGCCTTTTCAACAAATAGTGCCGAAGCAACTGGACACTCTTGGCCCATGTCTCAAAATGGATCACTGACTTAAATATAAAATGTAAAAGAATGAACCTGAATTAAAAAATCATTTGAGATCTAGGATTAGATAAAAAGTTCTTAGACTTGACACCAAAAGCACTGTCCATAAAAGAATAATGTGATAAATTGGACTTCATCAAAATTAAATACTTTTGCTCTGCATCCCTGGCTAGAGGATGAAAATGCAAGCTATGGACGAGAAGAAAGTATTTGCAAAACACATATTCAACAAAGGACTAATATCTAGAATATATAATAAATTATCAAGACTTAAATATATATTATACACACATATATATATACATATATATATATATATATATATATATAAAATTAGAAATGGGCAAAATACCTAAACTGACATTTCCCTGAAAATGAAATACAGATGGCAAACAATCACATGAAAAGATGTTTAACATCATTAGCCATTAAGAAAATGCAAATTAAAACCATAACAAGATATCACTACACACCTATCAGAATTGCTAAAATAAAAAATAATGACAATACCAAATGTTGGCAAACATGTAGATAAAGTAGATAACTCATACACTGCTAGGGGGAATGACACAGCTATTCTGGAAAACAGACATTTCTTAAAAAACTAAACATGCACCAACCTGCATTCCCACCAACAGTGCAAGAGGGTTCCCGTTTCTCCACATCCTCTCTGGAAAGCAGTGTGGAGGTTCCTCAGAAAATTAAAAATAGACCTACCCTATGACCCAGCAATAGCACTGCTAGGAATTTATCCAAGGGATACAGGAGTACTGATGCATAGGGGCACTTGTACCCCAATGTTTATAGCAGCACTCTCAACAATAGCCAAATTATGGAAAGAGCCTAAATGTCCATCAACTGATGAATGGATAAATAAATTGTGGGGTTCCGGAAGATGGCGGCGTAGGAGGACGCGGGGCTCACAGCGCGACCGGCCGATCACTTAGATTCCACCTACACCTGCCTAAAGAACCCAGAAAACCGCCAGAGGATTAGCAGAACGGAGTCTCCGGAGTCAAGCGCAGATGAGAGGCCCACGGAAGAGGGTAGGAAGGGCGGCGAGGCGGTGCGCGCTCCACGGACTGGCGGGAGGGAGCCGGGGCGGAGGGGCGGCTCGCCGGCCAAGCGGAGCCCCCGAGTCTGGCTGGCAAAAGCGGAGGGGCCGGACAGACTGTGTTCCGACAGCAAGCGCGACTTAGCGTCTGGGAGGTCATAAGTTAACAGCTCTGCTCGGAAAGCAGGAAGGCTGGAGGACAAAGGCAGGGAGAGCTGCTGAGCCCCCGGACGGCAGAGCTCAGCTTGGCGGGGAACAAAGGCGCCAGCGCCATCTCCCCCGCCCATCCCCCAGCCAAAATCCCAAAGGGAACCAGTTCCTGCCAGGGAACTTGCTCGCTCCGCGCAAACACCCAACTCTGTGCTTCTGCGGAGCCAAACCTCCGGCAGCGGATCTGACTCCCTCCCGCTGCCACAGGGCTCCTCCTGAAGTGGATCACCTAAGGAGAAGCGAGCTAAGCCTGCCCCTCCAGCCCCCGTGCACCTTGCCTACCCACCCCAGCTAATACGCCAGATCCCCAGCAACACAAGCCTGGCAGTGTGCAAGTAGCCCAGACGGGACACGCCACCCCACAGTGAATCCCGCCCCTAGGAGAGGGGAAGAGAAGGCACACACCAGTCTGACTGTGGCCCCAGCAGTGGGCTGGGGGCAGACATCGGGTCGGACTGCGGCCCCGCCCACTAACTCCAGTTATACACCACAGCACAGGGGAAGTGCACTGCAGGTCCTCACCACGCCAGGGACTCTCCAAAATGACCAAACGGAAGAATTCCCCTCAGAAGAATCTCCAGGAAATAACAACAGCTAATGAACTGATCAAAAAGGATTTAAATAATATAACAGAAAGTGAATTTAGAATAATAGTCATAAAATTAATCGCTGGGCTTGAAAACAGTATACAGGACAGCAGAGAATCTCTTGCCATAAAGATCGAGGGACTAAGGAACAGTCACGAGGAGTTGAAAAACGCTTTAAACGAAATGCAAAACAAAATGGAAACCACAATGGCTCGGCTTGAAGAGGCAGAGGAGAGAATAGGTGAACTAGAAGATAAAGTTATGGAGAAAGAGGAAGCTGAAAGAAAGAGAGAGAAAAAAATCCAGGAGTATGAGGGGAAAATTAGAGAACTAAGTGATACACTAAAAAAAAATAATATACGCATAATTGGTATCCCAGAGGAGGAAGAGAGAGGGAAAGGTGCTGAAGGGGTACTTGAACAAATTATAGCTGAGAACTTCCCTGAACTGGGGAAGGAAAAAGGCATTGAAATCCAAGAGGCACAGAGAACTCCCTTCAGACGTAACTTGAATCGATCTTCTGCACGACATATCATAGTGAAACTGGCAAAATACAAGGATAAAGAGAAAATTCTGAAAGCAGCAAGGGATAAACGTGCCCTCACATATAAAGGGAGACCTATAAGACTCGTGACTGATCTCTCCTTTGAAACTTGGCAGGCCAGAAAGGCTTGGCACGATATCTACAGTGTGCTAAACAGAAAAAATATGCAGCCGAGAATCCTTTATCCAGCAAGTCTGTCATTTAGAATAGAAGGAGAGATAAAGGTCTTCCCAAACAAACAAAAACTGAAGGAATTTGTCACCACGAAACCAGCCCTACAAGAGATCCTAAGGGGGATCCTGTGAGACAAAGTACCAGAGACATCACTACAAGCATAAAACATACAGACATCACAATGACTCTAAACCCATATCTTTCTATAATAACACTGAATGTAAATGGATTAAATGCACCAACTAAAAGACATAGGGTATCAGAATGGATAAAAAAACAAGACCCATCTATTTGCTGTCTACAAGAGACTCATTTTAGATCTGAGGACACCTTTAGATTGAGAGTGAGGGGATGGAGAACTATTTATCATGCTCCTGGAAGCCAAAAGAAAGCTGGAGTAGCCATACTTATATCAGACAAACTAGACTTTAAATTAAAGGCTGTAACAAGACATGAAGAAGGGCATTATATAGTAATCACAGGGTCTATCCATCAGGAAGAGCTAACTATTATAAATGTCTATGCGCCGAATACCGGAGCCCCCAGATATATAAAACAATTACTCATAAACATAAGCAACCTTATTGATAAGAATGTGGTCATTGCAGGGGACTTTAACACCCCACTTACAGAAATGGATAGATCATCTAGACACACAGTCAATAAAGAAACAAGGGCCCTGAATGATACATTGGATCAGATGGACTTCACAGATATATTTAGAACTCTGCATCCCAAAGCAACAGAATATACTTTCTTCTCGAGTGCACATGGAACATTCTCCAAGATAGATCATATACTGGGTCACAAAACAGCCCTTCATAAGTTTACAAGAATTGAAATTATACCATGCATACTTTCAGACCACAATGCTATGAAGCTTGAAATCAACCACAGGAAAAAGTCTGGAAAACCTCCAAAAGCATGGAGGTTAAAGAACACCCTACTAACGAATGAGTGGGTCAACCAGGCAATTAGAGAAGAAATTAAAATATATATGGAAACAAACGAAAATGAAAATACAACAATCCAAACGCTTTGGGATGCAGCGAAGGCAGTCCTGAGAGGAAAATACATTGCAATCCAGGCCTATCTCAAGAAACAAGAAAAATCCCAAATACAAAACCTAACAGCACACCTAAAGGAAATAGAAGCAGAACAGCAAAGGCAGCCTAAACCCAGCAGAAGAAGAGAAATAATAAAGATCAGAGCAGAAATAAACAATATAGAATCTAAAAAAACTGTAGAGCAGATCAACGAAACCAAGAGTTGGTTTTTTGAAAAAATAAACAAAATTGATAAACCTCTAGCCAGGCTTCTCAAAAAGAAAAGGGAGATGACCCAAATAGATAAAATCATGAATGAAAATGGAATGATTACAACCAATCCCTCAGAGATACAAACAATTATCAGGGAATACTATGAAAAATTATATGCCAGCAAATTGGACAACCTGGAAGAAATGGACAAATTTCTAAACACCCACACTCTTCCAAAACTCAATCAGGAGGAAATAGAAAGCTTGAACAGACCCATAACCAGCGAAGAAATTGAATCGGTTATCAAAAATCTCCCAACAAATAAGAGTCCAGGACCAGATGGCTTCCCAGGGGAGTTCTACCAGACATTTAAAGCACAGATAATACCTATCCTTCTCAAGCTATTCCAAGAAATAGAAAGGGAAGGAAAACTTCCAGACTCATTCTATGAAGCCAGTATTACTTTGATTCCTAAACCAGACAGAGACCCAGTAAAAAAAGAGAACTACAGGCCAATATCCCTGATGAATATGGATGCAAAAATTCTTAATAAGATACTAGCAAATCGAATTCAACAGCATATAAAAAGAATTATTCACCATGATCAAGTGGGATTCATTCCTGGGATGCAGGGCTGGTTCAACATTCGCAAATCGATCAACGTGATACATCACATTAACAAAAAAAAAGAGAAGAACCATATGATCCTGTCAATCGATGCAGAAAAGGCCTTTGACAAAATCCAGCACCCTTTCTTAATAAAAACCCTTGAGAAAGTCGGGATAGAAGGAACATACTTAAAGATCATAAAGGCCATTTATGAAAAGCCCACAGCTAACATCATCCTCAACGGGGAAAAACTGAGAGCTTTTTCCCTGAGATCAGGAACACGACAGGGATGCCCACTCTCACCGCTGTTGTTTAATATAGTGCTGGAAGTTCTAGCATCAGCAATCAGACAACAAAAGGAAATCAAAGGCATCAAAATTGGCAAAGATGAAGTCAAGCTTTCGCTTTTTGCAGATGACATGATATTATACATGGAAAATCCGATAGACTCCACCAAAAGTCTGCTAGAACTGATACATGAATTCAGCAAAGTCGCAGGATACAAAATCAATGTGCAGAAATCAGTTGCATTCTTATACACTAACAATGAAGCAACAGAAAGACAAATGAAGAAACTGATCCCATTCACAATTGCACCAAGAAGCATAAAATACCTAGGAATAAATCTAACCAAAGATGTAAAAGATCTGTATGCTGAAAACTATAGAAAGCTTATGCAGGTAATTGAAGAAGATATAAAGAAATGGAAAGACATTCCCTGCTCATGGATTGGAAGAATAAATATTGTCAAAATGTCAATACTACCCAAAGCTATCTACACATTCAATGCAATCCCAATCAAAATTGCACCAGCATTCTTCTCCAAACTAGAACAAGCAATCCTAAAATTCATATGGAACCACAAAAGGCCCCGAATAGCCAAAGTAATTTTGAAGAAGAAGACCAAAGCAGGAGGCATCACAATCCCAGACTTTAGCCTCTACTACAAAGCTGTCATCATCAAGACAGCATGGTATTGGCATAAAAACAGACACATAGACCAATGGAATAGAATAGAAACCCCAGAACTAGACCCACAAACGTATGGCCAACTCATCTTTGACAAAGCAGGAAAGAACATCCAATGGAAAAAAGACAGTCTCTTTAACAAATGGTGCTGGGAGAACTGGACAGCAACATGCAGAAGGTTGAAACTAGACCACTTTCTCACACCATTCACAAAAATAAACTCAAAATGGATAAAGGACCTGAATGTGAGACAGGAAACCATCAAAACCCTAGAGGAGAAAGCAGGAAAAGACCTCTCTGACCTCAGCCGTAGCAATCTCTTACTCGGCACATCCCCAAAGGCAAGGGAATTAAAAGCAAAAGTGAATTACTGGGACCTTATGAAGATAAAAAGCTTCTGCACAGCAAAGGAAACAACCAACAAAACTAAAAGGCAACCAACGGAATGGGAAAAGATATTTGCAAATGACACATCGGACAAAGGGCTAGTATCCAAAATCTATAAAGAGCTCATCAAACTCCACACCCGAAAAACAAATAACCCAGTGAAGAAATGGGCAGAAAACATGAATAGACACTTCTCTAAAGAAGACATCTGGATGGCCAACAGGCACATGAAAAGATGCTCAACGTCGCTCCTTATCAGGGAAATACAAATCAAAACCACACTCAGATACCACCTCACGCCAGTCAGAGTGGCCAAAATGAAGAAATCAGGAGACTATAGATGCTGGAGAGGATGTGGAGAAACAGGAACCCTCTTGCACTGTTGGTGGGAATGCAAATTGGTGCAGCCGCTCTGGAAAGCAGTGTGGAGGTTCCTCAGAAAATTAAAAATAGACCTACCCTATGACCCAGCAATAGCACTGCTAGGAATTTATCCAAGGGATACAGGAGTACTGATGCATAGGGGCACCTGTACCCCAATGTTTATAGCGGCACTCTCAACAATAGCCAAATTATGGAAAGAGCCTAAATGTCCATCAACTGATGAATGGATAAAGAAATTGTGGTTTATATACACAATGGAATACTACGTGGCAGTGAGAAAAAATGAAATATGGCCTTTTGTAGCAACATGGATGGAACTGGAGAGTGTGATGCTAAGCGAAATAAGCCATACAGAGAAAGACAGATACCATATGGTTTCACTCTTATGTGGATCCTGAGAAACATAACAGAAACCCATGGGGGAGGGGAAGGAAAGAAAAAAAAAAAAAAAAAAAA